>NC_071518.1:22667863-22785363 GCF_027887155.1 Malaclemys terrapin pileata
GCACCTTATCCCACACTGGTGTTCATGTACCTGCCATTGTGGCTGACCAGGGCTTACAGAGCAATGGAGTAGTACCCTTTGTGGTTGACCAGCTATGGGCATGAGAGCCATTGCTGGCCCCAGTGCAGTTTGGGAAGCTCTTTCTCTAAAAGACAGCTATGATTTCAGGCACTTTAGTTATTCCTGCCACCTGCGGGTAAGCCATAGTATTAATTGCTGCACAAACCTCCACCACAACACTGACAGTTCATTTGCCATCACCAAACTGCTTAGCCACTGACCTGCAGCTGTCTGGGGTGCCCAGCTTTCAGAGGCATTTCCTGGCACTGGAGGGTCAGTGCAAGTGTAACCCACACATCTTCTGGCTGTGGTGTTCTGTCCCATCTAGTGGCACCGAGACCACTTAGAGAGCAATTAATGAGTCTGCTCTACAGCCTTAGCTAACAGCCAGTTAGCTCATGCACTAAGCTCCAGAGGTTCCCAGGTTTGATCCCGTCCGCCGACGACTGGGGTCTGTTGGCATTACACAAGCTCCTCACACAGTTCCATGAAGCTCTGCTTCCTCGTGCGGAAGTTCTGGAGCCACTGCTGGTCATCCCAAGTCTGCACAATGATGTGATCCCTGTTGTGCTAGTTGTCCTCCACCAAATCATTGATCTACAGATAGGCTATCCACAGCAAGGGACTGGTGTCTCCAGTCTGCCATGAATTAACTCCCCTGTGAGTCCTGCCCCCTTCCATGGTTCAGAAGATGCAGCTGAAATGTTGCCCATCATCTCACAGAACGCCTACCCTTCTGGACAAACAGTTCAGCCCCAATGGTGCCCCAATGGTGCTCATCCAATGGTGCCGGATCCTGACTGAAACAGACAGAAATAAGGAGTATGCACACAAGCCAGGACAGGGTACACACTACAGTGTAGACATATCCTGTGTGGGAGGAAATCTACATTGGCTCTACCCCATCCAGGGGTTTCAGCAGACTAGGGGACCCCCCAGACATATGAATCTTCTGGCTTTCCCACCCCTTTGCACCATCTCCAGTAGCCAGGATGGGGAAGGTTGAGGATTTAAGATAAAATGTTCAAAGGCTGCCACTTATGTGACTTAGGAGCCTAAGTTTCATTTTCAAAATAACTTAGGCAGTTAGGAGCCTAAATCTCATTGAAAGTCAGTGGGACTTGGGCACCAGAGTCTCTCAGCTGCCTTTGAACATTCTCCCACAGTCCTTTGTCTTTTAGGTATTTTCCTTATCTTGGCTTGTGAAAATCCAAATACTGACTCAGCGTGATCCTGCTTAGCTTATGAGATCTGACAAGACCACAGCAGGAGGTGGGATCAACGTGAACAGACTACTCTGAGGCATTTCCCTGCACTTAGCCATAGGACCAGCCTCTTCCGATGTTGTTCACAATAAGGGAGCAGCTTCTTTGTTGGAAAATTATTATTTATTTGTATTACATTAGCCCCCACCCCCTCTAACCAGGAACGGCACTGCACTGTGCTAGGTGCTGTGTAAACACACAGGAAGGCATGGAACCTCACCTTATAGACAGTACAATCCAAGGCCCAGTCTGACACCCTGATCTGTGCCGACAAATCCCTGTGTCCAAGCCTGAGTGTCCACCTGCATGGGTCAGATTGGAGGATTGGGACCTACTTTAAGTACCACATTCTGGGCCAAATCCGGGTCCCTCTTCACAAAGTAAATGAAGCTCGCTGGGACTGGAACCCTTCACACAGGCTGCAGAGTGCCAGACCTAGGCTTCAGAGGCAGCTGCTGGCCCTACATTGTTCCTACATGGGGGTTTTGGCCAGTGGTGGTCTGTGTGCAGGGGACGCATTAAGACCAGTGAAGATTGGCCAACCTGCATTAGCATGAAAGGGAAGAAGATTTTTAAAAACCAGATCAATTAAATGTTTTAAAATCTCCACTCTGCAACCCATGCCACTCACTCCCCTCCCTGACCAAACAACTACTCTTTCCCCTAACATTATGACCTGCAAAGCTGACTGTTACACGGAATGTCAAATTTACATTGGGGCCTCATTATCAGGATTTCCTTTAATATTATGGGTATGTCCGCCTCTGAAAGCGGGCAGCGATCAATCCAGCGGGGGTAGATTTATCACGTCTAGTGAAGACACCGCGGTGAGTAGGTCTAAGTATGTCGACTTCAGCTACGTTCTTCACATATTATATGCCACACATTAAACAAACTCCCACATATAAGGCACATCATTTAGAGGATTTCTCTTTTCCCCAGGATGGTCCTTCCTATCACTGAGAATCCCTGTACATTTATCCCCGGAGCTCTTGAAGCTCTGATTCACCATGACCAAAAGAGGAGGAACACTGGACAGAGCTCCCTTCAATGCTCACCCACGCTGCCGATTAAAAAGGCGCAGGGCTTGTTTTTGATTATTATTTATTCTTTGTATTGCTGTACAGTCATGAACCAGGACCCCTGTGCTGTACAAACACAGAACACAAAGATGGTCGCTGCCCCAAAGAGCTTACAATCTAAGTCAAAGACAAGAAACAACAGGTGGGTAAAGGTAACAAGAGGCACTAGCTCCCCAGCATAGGCATCATTTAGAAAAAATGGTGGTACGGAAAATGATTAAGAACCTTATTGTGTTTATTACTGAACTTTATTGGATTTGGTTTTGGTTTTGGTTTGTGTGTGCATGCACACTCATTCTTAAAAGATTTCCCCCCATTAGTTTATAGACTATATGATAGCAATAGTAGACACCAAGCTGCCCAAATCACAGTGTCAGAAAATATACCAATACCACTGTACAATTATAATGCATTTGATGACATAAATTGGATCAGGTGCATAACTTTTGCCAGGGAAATATTTGGAGAAGGTTCCAATAAATACCATCTTTTAGTTAAAGTGCTGAACTCAGGAATGTGCATCACAGACCTTATCAGAGTAGAGGTACAAATGCTGTGGTCATTTGCCTGATGTGATGGTGAACAAAATAGGCTTCTGTTGTTACATATTCACCTTTAATCCCATATTTCACTGTTTTTTTCCTGTGTTACTCATTAATGCAAAAGCTCATTAATGCAAAAGCTACCTTAATTCTGGCATTTCCTAATTTTTGAGTGCCTGACTTTGCAACCTTAATCATTTTCTTTTTGTGTGTAAATTTCATAGTCTTTTAAAAAGGCAAACTGAAAAAACAGAATTTCCATCGTGTGTTATCATATTGATACCCATAAGGGTTATCAGCAGGGTTAGAACCTTCAGATCCATCACACAGACATCTGTCACTTGAGCGAATGGAATAACTGATAGCAATAGTAGGTTATCATCTATGTAGACCAGTACTAGAAGGGGGTGGGACACATCTTTGTCCACAGTGACATCTTTGACCTAAAGAAGCTTCTTTATCTTTAGATAGGACTTGGTTTTGCCCCTATTTTAACTGTATCAGTGGTTTGCAATTAGTTGAAACTACAAAAGCTCTTTCACTCTGAACTAAAATTTGCCTGGTAGTACTCATGAATGGTTAATATTGTAATCACTGAACAACACAGGGGCAGGTGGGCAGAATACAGGCAGAATACTGATGAGTCTGGAATCTCACACAAAACCCCCATGTTTAGCAGTTTCAACTTTGGAGCACATACTCCTTCCTGAGCAAAATAATGGGAGTTAACATCCATCAATGGGAAAAGGCAATGGCATACTTAGCCAAAAATGTAGGAGAGGGTGTGCAAGTCCAAAAGGAAGGAAAAACCTGGACAAATGCAGGAAGTTGGCATGACCAAGCAAGCATTTCCAGTTACCAAATACAGAACTTGGAATGTCTACACAAGGGTTGAGTTACCAGCAGTGGAGGTAACTGAAACAGCTTCAGAAACAACAAACTGAGGAACATCCACATGGTTGACTGAGTCAGTGCAATGCTCTGCCATGACTTCAGCCCAGTGTTTGGCTCTTACACATTGGGGAAGTCTTTGCTCTTGAATGGCTAGAGAGCATGATGTAGTTCCTGGGGCATCACTTTATGCACTTTTACCCATACTGAGGTTTGTTAACATATATACTGACATATCCCTACATACTTCTGATTTCTTTGTTTGTCTCAATATTGTATAAGCAGCAAATAACCTATCCTGCTGCAGTGAATGACCACTAATTAGCATATTTCACTCCAAGCAATATTCATCACACTGAACACTCACTCTAGTGAGTCAATTGTTCCTGATCCACACAGATCATATTCTACTTTGTACAGTAATATGTCTTGAACAAATATTTTGTAGTTATAAAAAAGAAACATATTTGTTGGTTAAATGAAAAAAACAGGTCATTTCACGTCACAAAAACAGAAGTTCCCAGGACACTAGGACATCACATGAAAAAAGCAGGACATGAAAAATCAGAACATGTGCTCACTTTACCCTTTCCAGCTACACTTTGTCCAGTTCCTTTGTTCTTGCTCACATGTTGTGTCCAAATTCAGGGCAGAGACCTTGTCTGACTATTTTCAGAAAAAAAGTGACAATCTTACCTTTGAAAGAGGTCCAAATAATAACACAACAAATGTAAATAAACACAGATATACATCCTGCGATTTAAATGGGAGGATTTCAACAAAATTATCCAGTAGAGTAGATCAAAAAAAGATATGGGAAAAAATTCTATGAATATTTGAATCTGAAAACAAATCTCAATTTGACTTGTGTGGGATCCTTCTGGGTTTGCTTTCCCCAAATATCTGAGTAGCTGAGCTATACTAACAGGAATACTTGTAAAAAGAAAAATTTTAAATTTAAACACCTAAAACAAATTAGCTAATTATTCAGGGAATAAATAAGATGGTAAAATATATGTATGTAATGTAAGCATTGCTACTTGTACTCTGCCTAAAACGTGAGCAGTAAATGGTATCTTACAGCATATATGCACAATCAGTGCAATAATATGTATGGCTATTTAAGCCAAAGACTCTAGGCTATGACCATGACACTAAGACAGTTACCTTTTATGGAAGTCAGTGTACCAGCAAATTTCATCCATATTAATTTTGCTTTTTTATACATGCTACTAATTAAAATCCCTATCATCAAAGTTGCTCTCCCAGATGCTATGTAAACTGTAAATGTGCTATGAGGACCCAGCATAACAGCATATTTGCTGGTTTGTTGCTAGATAGACAATACAGTAAGTTTTGTTTATTTAAACTCTGACTCCAAAAAAATCAGTTTTTAGGAAGAAATACAAGGAACTGGGAAATCAACTCTTGGTACATTTTCAAGACTTCAACCAAATCATCTCTTAAGGAGAATATATACTGACAGTGTATCTTCAGAATCCAGACCTAAAACATGAGGCAACTTTCAAAGTAGGTTGTTTATTTGACATAATTGTGAGAGCATCCTTTTAAGCTGTGCAAACTGGAGAGATCATTTCAAAATATTAACTTATTTCTTGCTATCAACAACAATGCAATTAATTCCCCTCAATAAAGATTGTTTTTGCAAAAGAGCAATAAGGTGCCTCTGCAGGGGGCATCATTATCATTAAATAATCACACCCCAGGAGATGAGAGGCACTCTGCTGCACCATGTACATTTTAGCACTCTAGAGTATGATTAGTTCGCGTGAACCACACCCCAGCATATTCTAATTGTCAAAGGGGTCTACGGACAGAAGAGATTTCTGCAGATTTTTTTGGTATTTTCCAGAATCTCAGTGAAACAATGACGTTTCTACCCATTCTTGTTGCAAAGGTAGCCATAATTAAATTAATCTGTGGCACTGTTATCTTAAGTCTGCAATCTTGGTGTAACAAAACAATAGTACCCACTTACATTGGCAATGAATATTAACATCCACATTTTCAGAAAATAATGCGAATGACTCCCCATGCATAATGAGGAGTTATGACTTTCTTATGCCATTGTTTTGTATAAAAGCCAAAACAGGCCCAGCTGTCCTGTGGCAGCACAGTGGATACAGGCAAAAAAAGAGAGAATTGCTGCTTCTAACCCTTAGCCAATTTGGCCAACTTGCCTCAATTCATAATGAACTTTTAGGAATGACTGACTCTTTTCTGCAGAGAATGAAAGTGGATACTTGAACATACTCCCATTATTTTTATTAAATAAATTTTTTAAAGTGCAATCGTCTGATTTCCTACAGATCTAAGACACGTCGTATGAATGTGCTTTGCAAATTGTGAGATACATAACAATTAAGTTCCGGATCTGTTAACTTTTCTTACACATTGTGTTTGGTAAGTGAAGCTATGAAAGATTCATGTTTTTAAATACAATTCTATAGTGAATAAAGCAGAAACTGATTCACCAACTGGAGATGAAATTCATGCCTGCTTTGATAACAGTGGACACAATATTTAAGATAATCATGCAGGAAAAGGACCAGCAGCTGTATATCTAGATCCCTTTGTAAAATCTAAATATCCTGTAATGCTGAATAGCACAAGGCTGGAAATACTCATGTTTTAGCTTCACTGAAGGTTTGAATTTGCTTTTATATTTAAATAACTGTAAATTTATTATGTTTTTAATAAATCCATAGACATTTGGGACTTGCGAGGCTTCTGCTCATCTACTGCCCACATCATAGCCCCTCCTCCTGATGCAACAAAGCACTTAGGCACCTGCTTAACTTTAAAAACAAGAGTAGGCCCCTTAAAGTCATGACCTTAAATGCCGTGCTTGAAAAGGGCCTTATAGCCCAATGACCCATTTTGACTCTAGGTTAGGAAATCCATTTACCTATTAGGGAGGGTAGATCCAGATTCCTAATCCAGAGACCTAGTTGCCCCTTCCCATGATATCAGCAGGGCCCTGTTAATTTCTGTAGATCAAATGAAATTGCAGGGCCAGGAAGGAATATGAAGATTCCTCAAAGAGAGTCTTAGTGGTGCCATCTCAATACACATTGTGTGGGAGCCATGGAGGTACATTATGCTTTGGCATATGAGGGGAATGTAGATTTTCAAGTTATATCAAACTTAAAAAGAATACAGAAAAATGTCAGACAGGGTCTAAATCAAGATCTCTCTAATATAAAACCAGGACAGTTTTGTGGGAACATTTTTAGGATGATGAAATAGTCATCCGATACACTTATGAACAATTTATTTTAAAATGCATGCTCAAATTGCTACTGCCAGCTATTGATTCAACAGTGAAATCTGTATAGGTCTTAAAATGAAGGATTTTTTCCTAACAGTTTATATTTCTAAATGAGTTTATCATGAAACACTGAACAAGTATCATTAACATTCACTTTGAGCAAAAGAACAGCTTTGATAGCATCTATGCTCATCTGACTTTTCTCTTCACTCCAAGCAATATTCATCACACTGAACACTCACTCTAGTGAGTCAATTGTTCCTGATCAACACAGATCATATTCTACTTTGTATAGTAATATGTCTTGAACAAATATTTTGTAGTTATAAAAAAGAAACATATTTGTTGGTTAAATGAAAAAAACCAGGTCATTTCACGTCACAA
Organism: Malaclemys terrapin pileata; assembly: GCF_027887155.1. NCBI lineage: Eukaryota > Metazoa > Chordata > Testudines > Emydidae > Malaclemys > Malaclemys terrapin. The sequence continues at coordinate 22,675,380 of NC_071518.1, forward strand.
AAACAGAAGTTCCCAGGACACTAGGACATCACATGAAAAAAGCAGGACATGAAAAATCAGAACATGTGCTCACTTTACCCTTTCCAGCTACACTTTGTCCGGTTCCTTTGTTCTTGCTCACATGTGCTGGGTTGTGTCCAAATTCAGGGCAGAGACCTTGTCTGACTATTTTCAGGAAAAAAAGTGACAATCTTACCTTTGAAAGAGGTCCAAATAATAACGCAACAAATGTAAATAAACACAGATATACATCCTGCGATTTAAATGGGAGGATTTCAACAAAATTATCCAGTAGAGTAGATCAAAAAAAGATATGGGAAAAAATTCTATGAATATTTGAATCTGAAAACAAATCTCAGTTTGACTTGTGTGGGATCCTTCTGGGTTTGCTTTCCCCAAATATCTGAGTAGCTGAGCTTTACTAACAGGAATACTTGTAAAAAGAAAAATTTTAAATGTAAACACCTAAAACAAATTCTGAATTATATGCCTGATTTTAAATATTTGAAATTAATACTATGCTGGCTTTTCATCCAGACAAAGAACAGAAACTATGCCACGTGAAATGCACTAGTAAGCAGGTCATGCAACAATTTGAATATCAAATATTTTCAATGAATCATTTCCAGGCTAATCAGATGGAGATAAAAATTCAGTAAGAAATTCAAGAAAAAGTTTGGAATATCAAATGAACTGGAGAATTTCACAAACATTTGCCATTCAGAAAAAGAAGAAAAATTAGTCACTGCGAATTATTTGCTCAGCTCTATTGTTTTAACACTTGGATTTGGTGAATTCTTCTGAAGATGTTGTATATATCCATGATACTGGCTGGGCCCAGATTTAGCACCATAAGATTTGCCTTTGTTAGGTATGATACAAATATCCAACTCCTTCAAAATAGTCTTGACCCAAGAAACAGATAACCTAAACTGGACTATGAAAGAAATTAAAAAAAAAAAACAGAGTAAATGGGAATCATTTTTTAAACTATCAGTTCTTGGAAAATCACTATTAGCAAGTTATCTGTCTCTTCTTCAAATGATAAGACTTGTAATCAATATGCAAAAAAATCAATTGCATCTCATTTTTTATCCTTCTTTCTTTTCCCCTCATATTTTATGTACAGTAACTCAAATTTCTCAGCCTACTGTGTAGCTATGAACTGAAATCAAACATTCAGACAGTAAATGAAGCTGCAGTTTGTATTTGTGTGTATGTGTGTATATATATTATACAATCTCAATCTCTGTTAAAAAAAGAGGCAGTTCAATAGAAAGAGATCATTTTATTAAAAAATCATGAATGCAACTGCACCCATTCAACCTTAGAAATGTTTTGATGGCTTTTCAGCACTGCAATATATTTAGATGGGAATATGTCATTAATATAAACAGCAGAATAGAAACTATTAAACTAACACAATTTAAAACTGAGCAAACCTGAGTATTTGATTAAAGTTTTTGTACATTCTATACACTTGAACAGGTAACATAGAAGCATAATATTTTTGTTGATTTTTAATTTGTTAGAAGTATTACAATTGAAATGCTAAAATTTTCCATAGTTTGTATTTAAAATTAGAAGTCTGGTCCTGTAGGAGGTTTTTCAGTCTGATTTTACAAGCTACATTCAGAATTTGGGGCAAGTCTAAAACAAAAAACAATAATCAAGTTAATTGTAAGAACAATTTCCTTTGTTTCTATGCAATACTAAATTGGAAGGGTGTGAGTCAAATGTAAATATATATGGTGACTTTTAGTGATGAGGACTCAATCTAATTTCATATGTGTTTTAATGGAAACAAATTTTTCTGGAAGGTTTACAAATACAATCAAAGGTTGCAAAGGTCATGCATTAATATGTAGTCTAGCCTTTAATGGATGTGTTTATTTTTCTAGGCTGAACAATTAGCTAGCATTTTTTCCAAAAATAACATTGCATTATACAAATGTAGTGTATTGCTTACTAAAAAACAATTTAAATTACACCTTATATGCAATATGTGCAATAACTGTGTTCCTATTGCTAGGATATTAGGGGTAAATTTTCAGAGCAGTGCACAGAATGTAATCTTGTTATTTGCTAAGTGGATTTGTGTGCCTAAGACTCTCACACTGCTTTGAAAAATTACCCCTTCAGAAGATTGACCTGTGCAAAGAACTGAAGTTTTAAACCTGGACTGAAACCTACATTGTATCCTAGCTTGGCAGCAAAGACTGTCTCAATAAAATGACTTACAGTAGTAATGTTACCGTTTGAATGGCCAAATTAAAGAAACTAATTCTTATTCTAATCACATCCATTGATTCTGATATGATGACACCCAAAATTATGGCTCTGTCATTAAAGAGAGAATGAGTGGGAATGTTTTGAAAATTTTTCTGTAAATATGAAATAGACAGTGGCCTAAATGACAAGATATGACATTTTTGTTTTTCTGATTATACAGTTAAAAGTTTTTAGTACTAGGCTTAATTTCAAGGGTGAATTGCATGAAAGGAGGTATAATCCAAATAAAATACCTTTAAGAGCCTTACTTCTTAAACTATTAGAGATCTATCATGTGTGCTACATGAAGCCTCATTTTCATGTTAGAACAGATGGGCAAAATTGTCATTAACAGAAACTGACAACTCTAAAACTGAAATATAGATTTAGAAAGGAATCTAATGAATTAAATCAATGTTATTGCAATGAAAGCCAAAGAAATTAATAGTGATTTGTAAAGTTACCCTGTATTTTAACCTCAGTATATTTTAGTCAGGGGAATTTTAACATTCACAATACCTTTTTCAGTTTTATTGTTAATGTCTAACTATGTAATATGGTCTTGTCTTAATATATCATCCATTCTTGGGAGTCAGGCATTTTGGGCTCTGTCCAACAAAAACTAGTCTCTGCAGTCTCCTGAGTCTCAGCAAGCTAATCCTCATTCAATCATACCTCCTTCTCTATTACTAGTGACACTATGGTTGAAGTTGACGGCACTTCCAGGCTAGACCCAGTTCCAGATTGTAAACTTCTAAACAAAGTTACTTGTGGAGATGAATCTCTTCATGACTGATGTCAGCCCAGAACTGTAATATTTTGAAAAGTGTCATCAGTGTATGGTTGACTCAGGGGCATAGCCAGGGGTGGGCCATAGTCCAACCACTTAGCATCCAGGCCCACGCAAATCTGAGCAGGGGTGTAGTGCTGCCACAGCAGCCCGGAGCATCACTCGGGCACCCGAAATCCAGGACGGGGCTATGCGCCCGCCCTTCAGAAAGCTACACTCTGGCAGCTCTGCCTTGCCATTTTCTGAGCCGCCCCAGGCACCTGCCCTGTGTCTGGGGGGCACCAGGGTTAGGGAGAGGGTGTGGCATCAGGGGAGAAGCTAAGCTAGCACAGTCTGTCATTGCCCGTCCACACGAAAGTCGGAGCTCACCAAAATTTCTACTCCTAGCTACGCCACTGGGTTGACTCCTTTTAATTTACTTGGATATGTAAGGAAAATGTTCTCAACAGAGAAATCTTTTAGGTGCTTTTTTCTTGCTTGGATAATTCAAAAAAAAAAAGAGTTGGTTTTAACTTTGCATGTACATAGTCATAAGAACGGCCACACTGGGTCAGATCAAAGGTCCATCTAGCCCAGTACCCTGTCTTCCCACAGTGGCTAATGCCAGCTGCCCCAGAGGGAAAGAACAGAACAGGTAATCATCAAGTGATCCATTAGTCCTGACTGAGGACTAAAGCCTTTACTTTGTTTGTGGTTGTGAAGACTTGAAAGCAGCGTGCCAAACTGGGCTGCATTAATGAGGGGAATGATAATACTCACCGAGAGGTGAAACTGAAGGAGCAGAAGCTGCAGAGCTGAAAGAGGTTTGGCATCCCCGTCTGAGCAGGTTCAACGGGTGCGGATTCTAAACGCTAAGTAGGATCGTCCTGGGAAGGTGCTCTAGTTGTGGTGACAATGCCTCACGTCTCCTCATCTGGACATCATCTTTTTACTAGGCTCACTTGAATCCTTTAGTCCTTTTAACCTTCACTTTTTTCAAGAGAAGGGCTAAAGCAGCTGTTTAAAGCCTTTGGTTAAAACCTTTTGCTGATAGGCCTCGCAGGATTCATTCTTACAGGATTAATAAAGGAAAAAGCAGTTTCAATAGGTAGCCCTGCTACTTTTGGATGTAAAAGTCTCCAATTAAATTCCTGAGTACTGTAAGTATTTGTTCATATTAAGGTGAACTACAGAGCTAAAAGTGAAACAGAATTAAACCCACAGATTGGTGCTGAAAGCCCCTGCTAATTAGGCTGAGGGGGAATTCAGCACAGAGAAACATGGAACGAGTGATGTCAGAGAACGATGTACTCTGGGTTTCTTTAACAAATCTGGATGTGCCAAATGATTACAGAAGGGTGCAGAGGTTGGGGGAAAGGGGGGAATGTAAATTTTGTGCCAAATCCCCTACATTCAGTTATCTTAATACCACAGGTATTAGGCCCATGGTTCTAGATGTAAACATAACCTGCAAAGTTAAAATTATCATGGAGTTAAGCAGGCACCATTTAAAATGCCTTGCAAAGCCTAATGCTCAATCATTATTTTCCTATGAGCAAATGTTATTGAATTGTGTAGTGTACCCGTTACAATATTTACCATAGCTTGTCTCATAGCTGGTTTGGGCCAGGACATCATCTTCCATTCCTCTTCCCTTCCTTGTCTCCTTTCTTAGCTCCCCGGCTCTTGACTTTGCAAACCCCAAGGCTGTCCTTCTGTCTTCCTTTTAATATTTTTCTTGCCACTGCACAGAAACAAAAACACAGAAAACCATAATATACCATCGCATGCGTGTCATCTTCCAGACGTCTGAGGGGACAAAATGGCCTTTCCTCAGCCAGAACTCTTATGCATTGTTTGACATTGTGAGAACACCACAAAAAAGGAAGGGAGAGCCTCCTCCACATCTAACTTCTCTTATGAGCACAGTAAAAAGTGAAAGATTTCTTTTCAGTTCAAGCCATAGCGGAATTTGGCTCAGATATGCAAGTTCCATGGGAGCTTCATCCACTGATACTAGATCTGGAGTTTGCCTGATCACCAAGTCTGGGGGTCTGATAGAGAATCTAATTAACTCAATAGAAACTCATCCACTGACTCTGATGGGCTTGGGCCCTAAGTGCATATGACAGGCAAACAGAACATGAATATCAAACATTTTGAAAAATAAAGTCTGTGGAGTAGAAAGATTCTCAAAATTATTTCCAAAGCTCCGGGACATAATAGTGAAGGCAACACTGAAAAGATATTTAAAGAGCATTACAGCCAGAATAAGGGGTTAAAGAGCTATATTTAGTAATGTTTAATAAAACATGCATCTGCTATATGTTTTTAATTCTATGAAAAAGCCTTTTCTTCATGACCCTATAGCAGGTATAATCAAACTTTAGTGCAAACAACAGGATTTAAAAGTGCAAAGAACTCAATCACCTCTGCAAACCTTTTTTGTTTTTAAATTGCCATTTGGATTTTACAGGCAGAAGAACTAACAAAGGTATCAGGCAAAGAACATTGTGCTAAAATATGGTTTGAAATGGAAACATTTTATTAAGAGATACCCCTTGCTGGCAGGTTTCAGAGTAGCAGCCGTGTTAGTCTGTATCCGCAAAAAGAACAGGAGAACTTGTGGCACCTTAGAGACTAACAAATTTATTAGAGCATAAGCTTTCGTGGGCTACAGCCCACTTCTTCTTGCTGGCAATATCAGTTATTCTCGCCACATGCAGCAAACCTGCACATATATTTTAAAATGCAACTAACCTTTATTTATTAAACAAATCAAATCTAAAATAGGAGCTGTGACTTTAAGTGTAGTTCTGCATTTGACAAGGCAGCATGAAGGTGTCACTGGGGAGATACCAGGTACTTCTCTGGGGCTAAGCTCATCAGGTCCTGCAAAGTTCTGAGTAGAATTTTTCCACCCTCATTTCCTCCTTCTTACACCTCTAAAATACCACTTTAAAGATTTTTTTTTTTTAGGTCTTCTGTATGCCCTTCACCTTGACTTGCTCTCTCATGCATGTGTTACCTCATATTTAAATACACACACACACACACACTATGGTTCCAATCATACACTTTCCCAGGCTGAGCTGCCTAGCTTTCAATTGTTGCTTCATCTTCTGGGAGAATGTTCCTGCTTCAAATGTCATGTATGGCAGTACACCTCTGCCAGAAACGCTTGTTCAAGCAAAGAGAACGACTATGTTTAATCTTTATGATCCTGTTCAGTTTGGAACAGTGTAGAACAGCAACTGTGTCTTATAAAGTGTATTCAACATGGTGATCTATTTTACTGTGTATGATTAGTGCTAGACTAGCTGTTCAAAGGGGAACCAATGCTACTTTACTAAATTAGTAGCATACAATATTAGGTCTTTGAAATATGCCTTATGTACAGTCTGCATTACCTTTTACAGACAAATGCGAAAACATGGTCAACATTTGCAGTAAAATTACCATAGAAATACCATCTTGAACCTTATTTCCTTCTTCCGATGTGCATTTCACAAATAACTTGTATTAAAATTATGTTTTACAGGGTAGAAATGGAAAACAAATACCCCATGTAATTTAAACATGCATTTGCATAACATGACTCAAAACACTTTAGAGAAAGATCTGCACCTGAAAATGAGTCGAAACACTTATATACAAGTGATTTTAACTTCTAATGCAAAAAAATGCTTTTTAGCTGTCTTAATTAGTGGATTAAAATGAGCTTCTATCAGAATAATTACTGATAACTATTATTGTTGTTAGTTATTATTTGCTGTTTGTTAAGCAACAGAACAACAGTAATAGGTAACTTCACAGATTCTTATAACTGCAGTGTTATCCAGGACGCATTGTAAATTCAATTCTTGGCCTTTCTACAGAGACTGCCTGTAATGATGCCACATACAGGTTTTTATTTATATAGACTCACCACTGTACAAAGTGCTTTACAATTAAATATGCTTTAATATAGAGATATATTTTTAAAAAGACATAAGTCTCTACCTGGAAGAGTTTCCATGAACAGGCACAATGCAGAGGTCAAGCATTGCAAGCTGAGGGAGTCTATGTGGAACTGATGGGTACCACAATGCTTTGAAGGAGAGGGTTCTGGGTATGCACTCATCAGGGGAGTGTTTTCAGCATAAGGAGTGATGTGAAAGAAGGTGAAATTAAGGAGAGAAAGAGAGGGGGCTTAAGAGGACAGTGCAGAGAGTAAGACTTGAAAAGAGGACGTGAGAATTGGATTGGAAAGGAAATGAGGTCAGAGAGCTTTGACTGTAAGTAAGGATAGCTTTAACTCTTTGTGGAAGAAGTAGAGAAGCCAGTTCAGCTATAAGAAATGCCAGGAAGTGGTTGCTAGGAAGTGGACTAAGACCACCAATTTATTTCACAGAGCCATCATTAGATAGCAACCTGGGCTAGATAAGTAATGTTCTGTAGACCATTAAGGGTCCCTCTGGCCAGAAAGCCCTAGAGGTAGACACCTGCAGAAGTTCTTATACTGTACAGCATATAGAACATGTTGTTTTACGCACAACTATAAGAAAGCTTAAATATTTAAGAATCTCTTCCACTGGTTATTCATCAAAACTGGTTATGATGTACATTTGTTTCAGCAGTTTGCCTAAAAACTGCTCTTGACTAAGTCAATGACTGAGATTTTCTCTTTGCCCTGCAGTGTATTCACATTCTTTCACTTGAATCCCAAAATACCAAATTCCCTGAAGAAAACCATCTGCAACCCCCCCGCAAAAGATAAAGCAGACAATATTTTGTTTCACTGTGTGAGAGGCATGTGCTGCACAGTAACCAAGACCACTTTGCTGAGTTCCCTGGCAGGTCTCATTTTCAGACCTTTCGTTCATTAGCTAGCAAGTGCAGGAATAAAAACCACTAACCCTGTGCAAATCTCAGTATTTTCCCACCATTGGAGTTCCCACAAAACATTTTCATTTAGTCTCATAAGTTTGCAGGCCACCGAGTTTCAGGGTTAGCTCTGGTTTGTGTAGAGATCTTCATTTTGTCGGAGGTGAAAATTGGGCACGATTTTGTCACAAAAAATAAATTTGCCCAGATTGGCTGAAAACTGGGCTCTTTTTGGCTGGAAACGTTCATGAACCTGAGTGGACTTTTTGATTAAAATTCTTTGGGTTTCATGTTTACAACAAATCCCCCAAACCATGCTTTTGAGGTTTGGTTCTAACATTTATAGCTGTATAAATCAGACATTTGTCTGTCACCTTTCAGGCAGAGATTCCCCTGTCTGTACTATTTTCCATTCTAAACTATCCTGGGTACTAGCTTAATAAAAAAAAACCCTGGCACCACTAATTGGCCAAGTTTCTATTGATATTGTGGTGACTAAAAATAAATTAAATGCATTTTTGACATTGCATACTCCAGGATAGAGTTGTCATCAAAAACTATGTTATACCTCAATTCAGAAGCTGACTTTAGGAAATTCAAACCTATTTAGCTGGAAATCAATTTACTACAAAAGTCAATGTAGTTTCTTCCCTACGGCCTCACATTTTTCTCTCTCTAAACCTTTATTCATAAAAAGCCTTCTAGATGTTTTTTTTCCCCAATGGTGAAAGTAGATATAAGCTCACCACAATAGTTCTGGTTTTGTTTTTATCCTAGCTCAGAATCAGGGAACAAAAATAGGTTCATAAAACTCTATTGGGATTAAATGTTTAAAGAGAAAGGTAAAGGTACTGGAACTGTCAGCAGGATTATGACTGTTCTCAAAATCAGACAGATTAACCATGGATCACCTAAGGGTGAGCCTTCAGTTGGAAAAAGTGAAAGCGTTTTTCTGTGCCACCGGAGCTACATCAAAAGCTACCAATGGTTAAAGCTGTTGTGTGAACAGGATGCATGCAGGTCTTTTAACCACCATATTGCCTAACCCTGGTAAAAGAGCTTGTGCCCTACCTACATAGTAGTTTCTACTGGTGGTAGCATTGGCACAGCTGCATCGGTGTTGTAGAAAAACATATACTTTTCCATAATAGGTGAGAGCTGAGAAAGGACATCACAGCAATAGAACATCTATCGTAGGTACTTATATTGCCCCTTTCACCACAATATCTGAGTGCCTCACAAACTGATGTATTTATCCTCACAAAACCCCTGTGAGATATATTTTGCAGATGGGCAACTGAGGCAAAGAGAGGATAAATGACTTGCCCAAGGGCACACAAGAAACCTGTGGCACAATAGGGAATTGAACCCAGGTCGCCTAAATTCTAAAATAGGATGTTTACTTCTGGCCCATCCTTTCCTCCTGGTTCTGAGTGAGTCTTCCTGGCTATATTTAAAGATCAGAGATAGTGTGTCCTGACGTGGGATCGGAAGACAATGCTTTAGAGCAAAAAAACCAAAAAGGGTGAGATTCTCCAAGAGGTTACATTCTCTTTGCCAGCCCAAGACAAAAGGTGTTCTACTGAATAAATGCCTCAGAAAGGAGGATGAAAACAGCCATGAAATTTGCTTTTTGGAACCTATGTCAATGTTATCCACTACATTTAAGTATTTCTAATGCACTCACCCTGGGCACCAGTTTGAATAAAGGAACACTTACTAGATAATGATGCCATGACACTCATAACTCCAAGTCAGTTTATAAGGACATGTTATGTTCCTATTTGTCTCCCCTGTTATAACATGCTACAAATTCAAGATGTTTATGGCTATTTGTCTCAGACCACAGATCATCAGCTCTAGAATTTTCTCTTTCACTTCTATTTTTTCTATTTTAATATGCCCATCATTGATGGTGCTGGCAATCTGACGACCGCAAACTTACATTCCTCCTTAGGAGCAGTTTTCTACCAAACTTATTTGGTTCAAAGGATTTCAAGATCCATTACAAAAATGGGCTTTCTGCTAAAATTAACATTTTCCCAGAATGTAAGTTAGGTAAGAATACTATTTTGCGATAGCTTTTACCATTTTGTATCAGTTTTGTAAGTCTTGAAGTTCATCATATGTGATACATTTGGAAAGTTCATGTAAAGATTTTAATGATCATAGCATTGCTTTCCTTCCTTAAATATTTCCTTTATTTCCTTCATTAATTGCTGCTGTGGGGGGTAATCAATAAATTTTATCAAGTCAAAAGAAGTCTTGGATATGCCTCTTTAGCCATGCAACAGAAAACCCACAATTTCATAAGATCACAGGTAGTGTTCTTTCATTAACATGGATTAAATACTTCACATGGTGCTTAGCAGTAAAGAAGCACTTGGCTGCACGGGCTACAACAGAAAGGAATTCTGAACAAATACTTCTGTTTTCATCTTTCTAACGCTTCAAAATCTCGCTCAGTACTTTCACCTCCTCTGTTAGACATAAAGCCATGTTCCACCCTCATCCATTCATTTAGTTCCCATTGAAATGGAGTCATATGCTTGTTTCCAGAGCCTTATGTGGTCCATGGATCTTCTTATGCTAAGATAAGGGAAATAAACTGCCATTCACAAAAATTGGATTGCTGGTGCAGAGACCACCAACACACTACGACACAGCAGTGCTCCAGTACCCTGACACTCTGTAAAATGGGCACAGTTATTTCATAAAGTAGTAGCATTTGGAGACTTCATTGCACTGGCCTCAAACTTTTTTTTTCTTTTTTCCCCCTCCAAGTTAAGAAGTAGCAGTAAAAAGATGACTTTACATTCCTGATGTTGACAGGAAGCCAGTTTGCGAGAGTCAGACAATGGGGAAAACACTGAAGAACAAAACACTAGTCTTCAATAGTCCATGAGCCATTTGAGAATAAAGCCTTAGTCTGGAGTTAATCATCATCTTTAATGGCTCACATTTCCACTGATCATATTTGAGGAATAGGATATTTTACTGAACACGTTGCACAAGTAAACTGATCTCCTGCGTAGCGATGTTCCTGGAGCCAGTATGATGTAACTGTGAAAATGTGCATTAAGTACTGTAATGTAAATAAAGTGGTAAAAATGCTGTAAATAAATAAATAGACTAGATATTGTTAAGGAGGATGTTGTCAATGCATGTTTGCTATGACATTTTAAGAGGTGATCCATCACTCAACGGAATGCGCCTGGTGTCCCATGAAGGACAACAGGCAGCAGATATATCTGGTTCATCTGTATGGTGTGGAATAAGCTTTCCCCAGGACTATAGATTAACTGCAATTGCCAGAAACCTTAACAGGAGCCAATGTAAAGATAATTTCAAATTTACAAAAATTCTTAATCACTTCATCAAGCCTTGTCACAAACCAATAATCACATGCAAAGGCTGGATTTACTGTTTGAGGGTCTGTGCTTAAATGAAAACACAGGATGCCTTACACTTAAAGTCGAATAGGCTGGCATTTCCCAAAGTGATTGTGACAGCCGGACAAAGTAGCCGCAATACCACTGCCCACCCGTAAATACAATTTACAAAGACAAAAATATACTGGCCAAAGGCAGAACTGAGGACGTTTGGCATTCCCTTTGAGTCGAAACATTCCACACATAGACTTTTGCTTCCCCAGAAACAATACAACAAAAAAATCAAACTGGCCATGTTTGGCTGGAGATTTTCTTTCCAAGCTCCCCCTTTTTGCACCTCTTGTTTTAGCCAGATCTTTCAGTATTTCTTCTTCCCCTTGATCTGCCCTTTTCTTATTCCTCTTCTCTCCTGACTTCCTTTTCTTCTCTCACACATGGGCTGCTCCTTGACACCACACAACAACAAACAGCAAAGTGTCAAGATGGGTTCACCTGCTAGTGCAACCAAAGGACTACTTAAAAGAACACGTATGTCTCCAGTAAGACAATGCAGACTGCATGTTCCTGTATAACATACAAGAGAGAAAATTACAGTCAACAAAAAAACCTGTTGGACAGATTATACTGTATGAACATGGGAAGCAAGCAAAATTTGTTTGCTATTTAATTTCTCTATACACAGCACTGCCACAGGCACAAACACTAGTCTCAAGAACACTATATAAAACCCTTATCAAGCTCTCCATTCATTTCCTAATTTTAAAGTCTGATCCTGCAACACTGATGTCCATAGGAGCTAGGCAAGCATAACGGATGCAGGTTGGGGCCTGAATTCATTTGTAACATTCTTTTTGACTCGTATAGGGTGAGCAGATATCAAGTGTAAAAAATCGGGATGGGGTGGGGGGTAATAGGTGCCTATATAAGAAAAAGCCCCCAAAGTCTGGACTGTCCCTATAAAATCGGGACATCTGGTCACCCTAGACTCGGAGCTTGTCACCCATGAGTGGTATCCTGAGGCAGTGCCATCCAGTGCATAGAACATTGGATTGGGACACAGGGTGCCTGGGTTCTATTCCTCGCTGTAATACTGAGTTTCTGGGTGACCTTAAACAAGTCAGTCCACCACCATTTCATCTCCCAATCTTTGTCTGTGGGTATGTTTACACTGCAGTTAAAAACCCACAGGCTTGTGGAGCTGCGGCTAAGGGGCTGTTTAACTTTTTTTTGTAGATCCTCCCACCTTGCAGGGTCCCAGAGCTCAGGCTCCAGCCCGAGCCTGAATGTCTACACGGCACCTGAACAGTACCTTAGCGCGAGGCAGCTGCCACGGGCTATCTGCAGGTTTTTAATTGCAATGTAGACATAAGAGCTTACTCTCTGTCTCCTATTCTGTGTCTGTACAGGGCCTAGCACAATGATGCCTGATCTCACTTCAAATCTCTAGGTGCCACTTTAATACAAACAATGAACAACAATCCTCTTAATCACTCAACTAGCTGGATTTGGAAAGAGAGCACCTTCCAACTCTACATCATTATTTACCAAACTGTTTAAATACAGGCACTGGCTAACAAATTCTAGACAAAGCTTGATTTGTTATCAAGGTGAATCTTTCCTATGTAGTCAGTATATTTACAAATCTAGCATTCAGCAGTTTGGCTCATACCTGATCTTTGATGCTTTAATGCAAACCCCTGACTCTTAATGTAGGCTTCTTTCCTACATAAAGAAATCCCCATATGAGCAGTTTTGATGCTGGTATCCCATTCCTATATGCCACAAAGGGCACAAAACACGATCAGACTATTGAAAAGTGACCAGATTTTCTTCAACTAATAAGTGTCCTCCTCTATATTTGAAGAATGTAATATCTTCTATTCATAATTCTGAAAATGTAAACAAAATGGCGGGGTAAGGATTTCTGGGTTTATATGTAGTTTTAAGCTGACTTTGGGAACAGAATCCAGAGGAATCCTGATAGCCACTTTGTTCTCAGGAAACAGCACTGATCCCTGACTGAAAATACGTAGTGATCCCTTGTTATTATCAAACATATAGCAATTATGAAGGTGGTTTAAGAAATAAGTAAAGCAGTGATGCTTCACCTAGCTGCTCAAATGGTGATTTCACCGAAGTTTGTAAAACAATGCTAAGTTTCTGTGGCAAAAGGATTTTTCTGGCTTTGGGCTTTAAAACACCAGCCACCTAAAGAAATCTTACATCTTTTAAAGGTAAAGTCAGCTGACCAGAAACAGGAATTACTTAAGCATCTTGGAAAAATGAAGTTATCAGTATTTACAGCCTTTTAATTTTGGAGTTGCTTTCCCTTATAGTCATGGTTACATAGAACTCACAATAGGGCTTTCATCTGCTGAAGAATGTTTCAAAGAAAAGGCCAGGTACAGTCCTTAAGTCCATACTTGTTGTCAATAGGCTGTTGACAGGAGGGTAAACAGAATCTTCTGGTGCATGGCTTCTGACCGCACAAACAATGAATAAGTGACGCAGCCACTACCACGACAGCATCATCCGGAGACATCAAGCGCATGCATCCACCATCAAGATGATAAAGAGGGCAGTTCTTGAGCTCCAAAGGGGCAGGATGGGGAGCTCAAGAAGCCTCATTATTAAAGGTGCAAGTTAAATTGCCCATGACCACAACATATCCTGTTGTAATGAAGAAGAATCTTTCAGTTCATATGGTTGTTCTCAGGGACTTGTGAGAGCTGATCCTGTGACACTAGGGGATGCAGATCTGAGTTGTCTATCTGCTGAGAGATGTACCAACGATCCAAAATATAGTCCCCGCACCAGAGCTTGGCACTGTTCCTTAGAAAAATTGTGTCTGATGTACTGTCTGAGAGGCTCCACTATTTCAGAAAAGGGACATCTTGACTTTAGCCAGCATTTTTGATGCATCTTTGAGAGGACATTGGGAAGTAAGCTGTCTCGATAGTTGGCTGCACACAGTAATGCACAGTGAAGGCCCTGCCTTCACTTCTAATAACGGGGACCAGCCAGCTAGGACCATTAGATTGGAGACTGGAGATATCCAGGTCGTACCAATGATGATATAAAGGGGAGAATTGATTGTTGATTCCAACTTGCCACAAGGACAATGAAAGCCCCTCATGCTGCTGCATAGTATTTGGCAGGTGCAATCATTCGGGCATTGGTAGATGTGCATAAGGTTGCAGTGCTAATGCTCCATGATTTGCCAGCAAGCCTGTGGAGGAGTGAGACTCTCGACTGCATTTCAGCCCGTCTTCTCCATGTGTTGTTGAAAAGACAAAGAGCAGCCAAGCTTTATTCCCAAATAAGCCGGGTACGGTTCAAAAATGATTGGCTAGTTGTTCTAAATGACCTGCAGCTGTTGGTGAGCTGTTTGGTGAGATAGAAACAAGGCGACACCATCTTTGGTGCATTTAGTTCGGGTCATCGCTTTGGCCAAGCAGGACTCCAGCTCCTCAAAGCTCCTTCTGGCTGTTGCCAGGCAGATGTCATCAGTGTGTACAAACTTAGTTGGCAAGATGAGTGGCAGGTCAGCTGTGTGCAATTTGTTCTATAAAAAGAGCAAGTACAGATCCCTGGGAAAGTCCATTGTTCATATGATATCAACTTGAACCATCTCCACACTTGACGATCACTGTTCTGTAAGAAATCATCAGCATAATTAACTTTACAAGTTTCTTGTCTGGGGCAAGGAGTAAGTATAATGTTAGGACTAGTCCACAGTGCCAGACTGTGTCATAAGCTGACAAAAGGTCAACAAAAGCTGTGCTGACCTTCTGTCCTGCCTCAAAGGCATCCTCAATAAAAAGTGTCAGTCTAATCACTTGATCCTCAGCAATACAGCCTGGTCAGAACACTGCATGGTAATGAGGTAATTAAGGATCGATTAAAGGCAACATTCCTTTAAGTACCGGTCTCCTGAGCAGCTTAAAAGTGATACCGATCAGAGTAACTGGGCAATAGATCTTCGGCTCATGCACCTTCCCTCCAGACTTAAGAAGTGCCACTACATGTGATCTTCACCAGACCTTTGGAACGGTACAGCATTCCAGACAAGTATTATAGTCTTAGAGGCAAGTCACAACAGGATGAGCTCATGTGATTCAAGAACTCCCATTGATGGTGTCAAACACAGGAACTTTGTAAGGGTTTTATGAAAGAAATCGCTTATTCCAGTTCCTGCCTAGCGAATGGCTGGGTTAAGCTGGAGTCAGTTGAAGGGGCTGACCAAATCTTCTGAGAGCAGACAATTCCTTCCAGTCATGTTCTCTGTGATTACTGGTCAGCTGCTGGCCAGAAGGTGGGCTGCCACAGCATTTGCTGAGACATGTAAGGTTTAGAGGTTTCCTCTACCCAAAGATGAGGAAGGCAGCCCCAAAGTCCTACAGCTTGAGGGTGGGAAGTCCAGACTTTCAAAACATTCATGCCACCTTTCCTGCCTCTTAACACCAAGTGTCAGGTGCTGCCTCGCCATATTCAGGCCTAGTGGTTGGAGCGGAGGTCAGCGTCAGATGTAGGGTCGGGACTGGGCCAAGGGTGGCACTGGAATCGAGATCCAGGAACAAGCCAGGGTCAGAACCAAGATCAGAGTCCATAGACAAGCCAGAACCAGTACCACAGCCACAGTCCAGGTGCAGGCCAGGGGTCAGCAAGGGATGATCAGAGTCCAGGGACAAGCCCAGTCAGTACTATATCCAGAGTCTAGGTACAGGCCAAAGTTTGAAGCTGGGTAGTCAGAGTCCAAGGGTCCAGGGAGGGTCAGAGGTAGGCCTGGGGCAATAACAGGGCTGGAGAAGGTCAGACTAGGTCAAAGACAAGACTGGAACAGGACTCGGGCAAGGCTGGGGCAGGAACAGAGTCAATAGCAGGCTGGGAGTTTTGAGAGTCTGATACACTGCAAGGCTGCAGGAGGGTTCCTGGCGGGGTAGTAGTGTTTCACAGGCTGATCTAAAGCTGTGGTGGGGGTTGGGGAAATACCTGGGCCTGGGGATCATCAGTAAGCTAGGCATGCAGCAGCAACAACCCAGCTGTACTGAGAGGAGACTCACTTCAGCCCCACTGGAGGGGCAGATGAACAAGCAGCCCTGGTTTGGTTGCAGGTTTGCCTCACACTAAGAAGTCCATTAAAATATTAGTGGCTTATTTTGTCCCCTCAGGCAAAGGAGACTGATTTTTTGGTAAACAGCCTGATACTGATCCAATGCAGAATCTGAAATGGCGAATGGGGAGACCACAGTGAAGTATTCTGTAGAACTCTGGTGGCATCTTATATGAACTTGACTGAAAGTGCTGAAAAGGCTCCATGATGATCGCTGAGGAGGAACCAAGGCCAGGAAAACTAGGCTAGTTTCCATTATAAAAAGAGATATTAAGTAGAAATATAATAGTTGTTCAGGTGGGTAAAAATGTTCTTAGCCAGAGCATGAACCAAGATTAAAAATGATCACACATTAAAGTAATTTAGGAAATAAGTATTACACTGGGTAATCGAGAACAACATCGCCTGCACTCTGAGGCAAGTGTTTATGTAAATTCTGTGGCAAGGCCTGGATTCTGCAGCAACCCATGGTGAGTTTGGGACTGGGGACACACAGATTATTTGGATGTTCCTACTAAAATGATGAGCAGTGAAATGGTTAACAGTGTTGTTGTTTAAACTGTTGCTGATCAATCTCATGGTTAATAACCTGCTGAGCTGAATGGAGTGGTTCATAGCTTCCTTTCGGGTTTCTTATAGTCTAAAGCATTGGTTTGTTCTTGGTTTACATTCTCAACCATAAGGGAATATGCCGTGGCTGCAGAATCAAGGAATACATGAGCCTCTGAACACAGTGCAGAACAGAATAACAAAAGTCAGCTGCACAACTGTGAGTGTACACCACAAAGAGTTAGATGGATGTGTAACAATGGAATCACGGGATGCAGACTGTAGCTAGGAAGGTGAATAACCTTCTTCCACCCCAAAATGTTACTATAGGTATCTCCCATTGCTACAGTGTAGTGGGGTAGGTCACCCTGTTTTTGGCAGCACACTATGCACACGCTTGTCTTTGCCTTTCAACACATATGTGCTTCACACTCATTGTCCTTTCAGACAGTTCTCTGATAAGCAAAATAAGCAACAGTAAAGCACAATTTCTGTAATACAACAGCTATTATTATTGATTTCACTGGTTTGTTTATTCACATGTTTAATTGGTTATGTTAATGGAATTTTAATCCACATTTCACTTGTATGTGGCTGATAACACAACACTTTTGTGTGGCTGCAGTGACATTTTCCGACCATTACCATTCATCACCAAGGGTTAAGGACAATCCAATCAATCCATTATAACGTTCCCAGCAATCTTATGCTAACTGGCAATTCTAAATGTTTTATTTGGTTAGGTTTCAATTAAATCTTACTGTATAGAGTGATGAGGTAACTCCAGGGTCATGTATGCTATATGAGCTTTAAAAAATGGGTAAACCAAAGAAATTATTTGATTGGTTAACAAAGATTTCAGTCATTTTAAGATAAAGATTTAACACTGTAAACATTCAGATTTAAGATTATTGGGAATTGTGCATCGAGACATGTTTAGAAGCATTGAAAATCTCATATAAAAGTATAAGTAGAGAGGAATGTTGAAAGAGGATCCAGGTAATGTGATTGTCTAATGTGTCAGGTATTAGTTCTACAGAAGTAGCCTGTCTATCCCAACTGAAACTGTATCATCTACAAAACAAAGGCAAACCTCTATTGCCCCTGGGGGTTCGCGAAATGTTCCAGGGTGTTCTTCGGAAAAAAATCCCTAATTGCAGACAGAGCTGTCCCTAGGTACCCCTGGCAGCATGGGGCCAGCAGCATGGAGCCCCTGAACTTCCAAGAGCTAAGCAGATCAAAGCAAGCATATCTATCACACTGAGGAGATTTAAACTTCAAGACTCCTTATAAGAAATAGAAAGGGAGGTGGATATTTTTTGCTGATTTTAAAATTAAATAGGCAGCTAGTATTGTTTTTAAAATTATTATGCAGAACAAGTTTAAGCTTTGTTGTAACATGCATTTTTTGCCGGGACTGCTCAAGACCTGAATGCTTGTGGAAGGAGGAACTCTTTGAGTTGGCTTCTTAAATACCTTCATGCTGTTTCACATCTGATACTCCTTGATGAAATATAGGAGCCTTGTCTTATAACAGGCTTATTCGAAGTGATACAAGCGACGAAAGTGAGATCTTGGAAGAGTGTTGCCGTTTTCATAATGTAATAAAAATACCATAATGATTAATAATAATTAATAATAAATAGTGTGTAATAAGCATGTCATAAAAACAAATGTTATATTTCCAAGATCACTGCTTTTATAATTTATACTCAGGTAAAGGAGAAAATCCCTGGAAATATTCATTTTTAGGAGGGAGTTCGCGAGACTTGACATTTTAGTGAAAGAGGGTCACAGGTTGTTAAAGTTTGGGAACCACTGCTCTGTTGAGTCATTGCTTGGAGAAACATGGTGAGCTGGGGGCCAGTGGTCTTTGGCTAACCCTTGGGTCATCAGTTCTTCCCAACCAACCTTTACATCCCAAGGAATAGATTATATTTAAGCAGAAAATGTTTAAATTAGGGCTGTCTATTAATCCCAGTCAACTCACACAATTAACTCAAAAAAATTAATTGCGATTAATTGCAGTTTTAATCGCACTATTAAACAATAGAATATCACTTGAAATTTATTAAATATTTTGTATGTTTTTCTACATTTTCATATATATTGTATTCTGTGTTGTAATTGAAATCAAAGTGTATATTATTTTTTATTATAAATATTTGCACTGTAAAAATTATAAATAAAATAAATAGTATTTTTCAACTCACCTCATACAAGTACTGTAGTGCAATCTCTTTGTCGTGAAAGTGCAACTTACAAATGTAGAATTCTTTTTGTTACATAACTGCACTCAAAAACAAAACAATGTAAACTTCAGAGCCTACAAATCCACTCAGTCCTACTTCTTGTTCAGCCAATCACTCAGACAGACAAGTTTGTTTACATTTGCAGGAGATAATGCTGCCCTCTTCTTATTTACAATGTCACCAGAAAGTGAGAACAGGCATTTGCATGGCACTTTTGTAGCTGGCATTGCAAGGTATTTACATGCCAGATATGCTAAACATTAATATGCTTCTTTATGCTTTGGCTGCCATTGCAGAGGACATGCTTGTTTGTCTGAGCGATTGGCTGAACAAGAAGTAGGACTGAGTGGACTTGCAGGCTCTAAAATCTTACATTGTTTTATTTTTGAATGCAGTTATCTTTTTGTACATAATTCTACATTTGTAAGTTCAACTTTCATGATAAAGAGATTGCACTACAGTACTTGTATTAGGTGAATTGAAAAATACTATTTCTTTTGTTTTTTACCTTGCAAATATTTGTAATCAAAAATAAATATAACGTGAGCACTGTACACTTTGTATTTTGTGTTGTAATTGAAATCAATGTATTTGAAAATGTAGAAAACATTCAAAAATATTTAAATAAATGGTATTCTATTATTGTTTAACAGTGCAATTAATCATACGATTAATCGTGATTAATTTTTTTAATTGCTTGACAGCCCTAATTTAAATGTTAAAAACAAGGCCACTTTGTCAGGTTTTGCCTCTTTTCCTTAGAGTCTAACTTTGCATATGCAACTAATTGCACCCTAAAAAAGCACGTGTAGACCTTCTTGCCAGCTTCCTGATCTCTCCATGTAGACTGAAGTTTTGTACCATGCCACAATGGCCATGTGGACTGGTGGAAGGAGAGCCTGACCTCAGGGACTGAGTAGCCCGCGGGCTGTAGCAGGGACTTCTGTAGCAAGAGCTAGGAGCACTAGCTAGGCAGGGAAAGGGCCAGCTGGGGCTATCTGCCAAGCACCCTCTCCAGAGCTATACAGCCCCAGTGATGGCAGATGAATGCTTTTTACAGCCTGAACTCTGGATGTTGTCTCCTGCCTATTGGTTGTTTGTCCCAAACCTGTCACTCTCAATGCCGCTTTGTCTTCCACTTTCCTATGTACCCTTCCCATTCCCCCACCCCCACTTTAATCATCCCAAGTCCCTTATACCACATGCCACTCAATTTCCTTCTTCCTTTTATTGACTCTCCCACCTGACATACCCATCTTTCCCACTCCCCCCAACCCTGCCCCCGAATAATTAAAAGCAGGAAAAAAACCTGAACAAGACACGTGATCAATTTGCTTGTACCTTGCATCTGCTTCCCCACCCTCACCCCACAACCTTTGTCTGGGTTTAGTCCATTTCAAATACAAGCTCTCTGGGACATGCTCAGCAAGGCCCTCCTCCTTATAATGATAGACTCAAAGAGCTCAATCTATTTAGCTTAACAAAGAGAAGGGTGAGTTGATTATAGTCTATAAGTATTTACATGGGGAACGAATATTTAATAATGAGCTCTTCAGTCTAGCAGAGGAAGGTCTAACATGGTCCAATGGCTGGAAGTGGAAGCTAGATAAATTCAGACTGGAAACAAGGGGTACATTTTTAATGGTGAGAGTAATTAACCACTGGAACAATTTACCAAGTGTCGTGGTGGATTCTCCTTCTCTGGCAATGTTTACATCAAGATTGGATATTTGTCTGAAAGATCTGCTCTTGGGATTATTTTGGGGCAGTTCTATGGCCTGTGTTATACAGGAGATCAGACTAGATGATCACAGTGGTCCCTTCTGGCCTTGGAATCCCTGAATCCTGAAAGGGACCTTCCCCCATATCAATAACAACAGATAGTTCCTGCTCGGAGCATGAGTATCATTGGTCACATTTTGTTCCAGGGATCACAGCCAGCAAGAATATAGGCATATAATGAAGCTACTCTTGCAACCAACACTGGATCTGTAACTACTTCTGGGCGGCATGTCTACAAACAGGCAAAATTTGTGAAAAACAAACAACAACATTGTGTAATACTCAGGAAAGATTTGTAGTGTAAGCATCAAAGGGTGAAAGTCTCTTTGCTCACAAACAGCCAGAGTAATTGGGCTCTTGGTGCACAGATGGGTTGGGGTGGTGTAATCCACACTGCAACCTGGGGCCAAGAGCATGGCACTGCTACACAGCCTCCCTCCTCCTCCTCCTGCCAACACGTACACACAGCTTCTCGTCCAACGTGCTGGCTAGATTAGCAGTCCCATCCCCTGTGTAGCAGTTGTGCAGAGTATTGGGGCCAGTGGATCCATGTAAATGGGCTCCTCCTCTGGACAACTCCCAGCCTGGCTCTTTCGCAGCTGCCATGCCAGGCTATGATATGCCAGGCTATGCAAAGACACTCCAAGAACCTTTGTGTTCTGGTTGCATTCCTAACCCACTATGGAATTTAGTGGTGCAGGGGGCATCTTGGGAGAACACATTGGAAACTGTGCAAGGGGTAAGGGGTTTTTATTGCTTTATTGATGCTATTTAGGTGTCAAAATCTAGAGGAAAAAGAAGGGTGGAGGGATAGCTTAGTGGTTTGAGCATTGGCCTGCTAAACCCAGGGTTGTGAGTTCAATCCTTGAGGGGGCCACTTAGGGATCTGGGGCAAAATCAGTACTTGGTCCTGCTAATGAAGGCAGGGGGCTGGACTCAATGACCTTTCAAGGTCCCTTCCAGTTCTAGGAGATAGGATGTCTCCATTATTTAAAAAAAAAAAAAAGGGTCTTGCAACGGGATGGACACAGAGAGACAAGAATGATGTTCAAGACGGGGTTGACGAAGGAGATGAAGATGGATGTTGGGTATTTGAGGAACTGAGGGAAAAGAACTATGCCATAGAAAGAGATGGGACTTGAGACATGGGAGTGGAAGAAAATCCATGGATAATTGTTAAAACTAAGAGGAGAAGCTGCTCTAGTGGATTCTAGAAAGCCAGTGAGCACTTCTAAGGGCTTGTCTATACTTACCACGCTAGTTTGGCGGCAGGCAATCGAACTTCTGGGTTCGATTTATCGCGTCTTGTCTGGACGCGATAAATCGAACCCAGAAGTGCTCGCCGTCGACTCCGGTAATCCTGCTTGGCGCGAGGAGTATGCAGAGTCGACGGGGGAGCCTGCCTGCCGCGTCTGGACCGCGGTAAGTTCGAACTAAGGTACGTTGACTTCAGCTACGTTATTCACGTAGCTGAAGTTGAGTACCTTAGTTCGAATTGGGGGGGTTAGTGTAGACCAGGCCTTACGGGAGGATTGACGCTGTGGCGATTGATGCATCAGCGGTCGATTTAGTGGGTCTAGAAGACCCGCTAAATTGACCACCGATCGCTCTCCTGTATTCTACCTGATCGAGAAGAGTAAGATGTTGCGTAGTGTGGACCCTGCAGTAAGTAGATCTAAGCTACATCGATTTGAGTTACGCTATTCACGTAACTTAAATTGCGTAGCTTAGATCGACTTTTCCCGTTAGTGTAGACAAGGCCTAAGAATGAGCACAGCCATTTCCAGATATGGGAGAGGAGACAAGCTGCTGCATTGTGCACAACAGTGCAAAATGTTGGAAATCAATTGTAAATCATGAGTTTGGGATTCTTTGAGATGAAGTGTAATCTGATTTACAATGTTACAAAAAGAAATTAAAATTAATTCCAACATGATTGTGGGTATACCGCAATTTAATATAACCACGCTGTGGCCTTTAAATCTCTGAATCGCAATATGCCAACAATCATTAGTTCTTTAAGTTTCACATTTTATTTTAAAATGTAAATTGGAAATATCAGATAGCTTGTTATTTACATTTTAGAATTATGATCCTTGCTTAAAAACATAGCACTCCATGGTGTAATAAAGTCATTGTGCAACTATTACATAGTTAGGGTGGTTAAAGGCACTCCACTTCACCTCATCATTTCTTTTTGCTTAAATATTATGCCACATACTGATTAATACCAGACCAATAAAATCATTTTAGCAATCTGGTTAGAGTCTTTTGTCTACCCAGATGGTCTGCAATGTTAATGTGTGACAATTTCAACAATGAACCAGGACTGTTTTATGGAACCAACATTTGTTCCACTGCTTTTTCTTTTTAGGCTCAGAATTTTGACACAGATGGTACAAATTACTCAAAAAACAGAAATGTTCATTTAGAAGGTTTAAATATGTGGTTTTGCTCAGGCCATCCGAATCTTTTACATTTGCAATTCAGTAAATTTACTAACAACCCTGCTGTAATTAAGGTCTATAAAAAACATTTTCCCCCTTTCTGCTGGCTTCTCCCCTCCTTAAATGTGTACATTTCATTATGCTTCCAAATAAGTATTAATATTTATTCCAGTTTTGTAATGCTTTGAATTGTGCAGAACTTACACTGTTCAATCTTACATCCATACCTTTTTAATGATTGCAGCATTTAGTCTGTAACAATTTATTAATCCCTGATAGAACCTAAACATTGCTAGATCATCAAAAAAAAAATCAATGGGTGTTCGGCTGCAAGCTGCAGAGCATCTTTATTTAAAGTGCGAGATGTGCAACCTTGAGGTTGAGTACAGAATTGTGAAGGTGGGAAAGTGCTAGATTTGTATCATAGTGAAATTACAGCAGCTAAGGGAAAACTGACTGCATGGGGTAAAAAGGGAAACAGTGTCTAAGGAGAAGTGCACTAAACCTTTGATTCTGAGCCTGTGAACAGCGAGCTGCTAGAGTTCTACTGTAACTCACAAGAGAAATAAGTAAGCAAAATCCCAGGAAGGCAAAGGGGTTAACCCATAGCAACTCAATGCTGTCCTAGAAACATATATATCAGGAATTCTTAGCTTTAAATCCAGACGGGTTTGAGTCCTAAACTGGGACTTGGGCATATAATCAGTACTGCAACTCAATGGACTGCAACTCAATTCTGGATGGAGGAGCTCCACTGCTTGAGCATCATCCTCCAATGGGACATTACAGTCAAACTTCCCTTTATGCCCATTTTTGGTAGCTAAGGATCCCACAGCACTTTCTGAAGAAGCCTCCCAGATACCATTCCCTCTCTTTATAGAGCAAATATCCATGTCTCAGACTGCACCTTGGTTATTGCTGAGTGTAGAGTGGCTGTTCCATGCCATTGCACCCTACCAGCTGCTAACAAACTGGATGGTGAGGTACAGCCAGTGGGGATAGGCTGATATTCAGATGGCCAATTATTCTGGAAATAAATTCAGAAAAACTTATTATGGAAATAATGGGGGGAAATATTAACTCAGAGGCAGTGGTATCATAGGTGCTGGAGCTGGGGTGCTTCCGCACCCCTGGCTTGAAATGGTTTTCATCATATACAGGGTTTAGAGTTTGGTTCAATGGCTCTCAGCACCCACACTGTACAAATTGTTCCAGCACCCCTGAGTGATAACATCAAAAGGGGACGTGGCAGAGAAAGGAACCTCATTTTGAAATAATTTTCCATGGTGTTGGATGTCCACATCTTCCATGAATTAGTCATGGTTGCAAAGATGGTAAGAGGCAGCATTACACAGTGCTACCCTTTGGATCTATCTGTTGCCTCTGATCTATACCTAGATCAAAGCTCTTCAGAGCAAGGACCATCTTTGTTATGTGCTCATGCAGTGCCAAGCACAATGGTGCAAGGACCTCTAGGTGTTATCATAATAAAAAATACATAATAAGATGCCAACAGCCCTGGATGAGCAAGGCACTACAACAGAGAATCAAAATAACCAGAAGATAAGCAGCAGTATAGGGTTTCGCTGGTCACAAAGGGGTGGGCGAGCCCAGGTCAGCCTACCCAGAGGTCATATGGCATCTACCAGCCCTCAGTGTGACCATCACAGCTTCTCTCCATCCAAGGTAGGCTGCTTGGATTGAGGTGCTGCTGTACGAGTGCAGTAAGTCATCTGCTTCCTGAGGATCCTTTTTGGTTTTAAGATGGCTGAACTGAACGTGGCTTGTTTACTGAACTTGTGAGAGCTGGGTTCCACACTGTTCACCCCCCAGCCCGCTGGCTGTCTTTCCAAACCCTAGAACTACATTCAGGAGGTGCTCAATTGGATGTACTTCATGATCTGCAAATCCATGTCATTGTACTAGTCAGACCACCAGAGAAATACAAGGCAATTTCAAGGCATTGCAATTGCATACAGCAACAAAGCGTGGCTATTTCAGTCCCCTCAACTAATTTACCTGAACCCTTCTCTCTTTTGTTAACAGTACGATTGTAGCCTTTTGTTATTTCAGTTATCATCATCATCACGATGTACTGGTTTATATCGGATTATGTTCCTGTGTTAATTCTTGGTTGGAATATTATTTAAAACAAATCAGCTTTAGAGTCAAATTAAAAAAAAAATAAAACTACACAAAACACTGCTGTCCTTTACTAATCCGTTCAGAAAGTACAACGTATTTGTGTACGAAGCTTCAATTCATTATGGTATTCTATTAGGTCTGACAACAGAAAGTGCATTTTGAGTTTTTAAATGTTGTTTCCATTAGAATCAATCACGCCATGCAATTAAGTCAATAGTCTCACCATTTTTGCTGTTATGAGCTAAACCATCCTAAATATATTGACAGCTGTCTCCTATAAGATGACACAAATTAGGTTGAGAGGGCATAAGCCTAAATGTCACCAGTGGGAGGATATCTGTTATTCTTTCAGAAATCTACCTAATTTTCAAACCCCATAAGGCATGCAGTAGACTCTCTTTGCATTGGCAGCATGCAGTAATCAATGTTTTGCATATTACAATCAATAACATGCTTAAATGTTTAAGTTTTGCATTCTTTTGCAATAAATATTGATATATTACAAACTATGTTCATTGGACTTTTTGTTTGCAGTATGTACTGTATCATTCAGCAAATAAGTGAGCTAAATATTGTTTGTTACAAAACAGATGTCAAATGAAATTATGCCATATGTGCTATTAAACACTTTTCTTATTTTTTTGTACAGTGAAAACCAAGATTTAGTTTCAGAAGTGAATGTATTTAGCTTTTCAAGGATCTGAAGCATGAAAGCAACATCTTTGAAATATTTTTTAAACCTGCTGTGCATCATGTAATCCAGTTTTGTAAGCTAAATCTAAGTGTTTTTAGAATATCTTCAAAATAAATAAATACATCATAAAATCTTTGATGGTAATACCACCACTCCACAGGTCCCAAATCTTTCTAAAAGAAACAGGCAAGCATTAAGTTCCTAGGGATGTTGTCCTGTCAGATGCTCTAAGGACAAAGAATTTTACAAGCAGAGAAATTATGTTAATTTGGAAATTTTTATACATTTTAACCCATATAAACTAAATTCACATACAGCCTGTGTAGATCTTTGTTGTGAATTTTTCATACTGGAGTCTGGGTATATACTGTTTACAGGATTCGTGAAAAAAAATCAATGTGAACACAGACTACCTTGTAAATGAGACACTCCAATTCAAAGATTCAGTCTGTGCCTTGTCTTATTGAGAAAGCTTAAAAACAAAGCATGTAGCATGATCTATATCTCTAGGCTCTGAAAGTGTGAACTCTAAAACAGAATGAGCAGAATGCAAGAAACATGTTGCTAAGAGCCATACAGTAAAACAAAATCTGGATGCCACAAGAATAGTGACATCGGCATCAGAGGCAAAGACACATCCACCCACAAATGGAAATACAGTGTGTCGGAAAAACTAGAGGAAGAGAAGCAGATGCAGCAGCAGCAGCAGGAGGAAGAAACCCAATGTGCTCTTCAGCCTCCATACGAAGTTTCCTTTCTCCTAGTTATCAAAAGATGGAAAGTTTAGGCAGGGGACGAGAGGAGATGGAAGGGCCAAGGGAGCATGTCTCTGCTTTAGGCAAGGAACCAAGTGCAGTGCCACACCCAGAACAGATCTCCCCAAGCAGCACTGCAAGCAAAATACAAGAGGATTGTGACTATTATTATGTCATTTTCTAAAAACATTATTTATTAAGATTTCCCTGTGATGCAAATGACTGTTTCCTTGTCAAATGAGCATTAGGACTGGGAAGAATGTCCTTGGTCCTTTGGCAGGATGGACTTAGATACCAAAGGTAACGGGGTATCTGAAATAGTGTGAACAAATGTTTACACTTTTTTGGGAGAAGTCCCATCTCAAAACAATGGGCATATTAACCATTTCCAGATTGTGGCGGGGAAAGCCTCTCTCAGTTCTGAGCGCCTGATGCAAATCTATCTGAAATTATCTGTCCGAGGACATACTGCACAATCTTCAGTTCCTGGAAGGAGTTTGCTTCTAACCAGCCATAAATTCAGAATTAGCAAAGATGATGGTGCCTTGTTTGCACCTTATGCGACTTTTGATGGCATGGGAAGGATTCTGACTTAGATGTGCACAGGCAAAAGTGAAAATGGATCTACTGCCCAGGAGCTTGGTATGCAAAATATACAGGGCTAAATGTCTGGTGGATAAAAGTTAGATACAGTTGCAGTACTCTGCCTGCTAAAATCTACATAGAAGCTCTTCCAACACAATGATTAGGGCCCTACCAAATTCACAGTCCATTTTGGTCAATTTCATGGTCATAGGATTTTAAAAATCATAAATTTCATGATTTCAGCTATTTAAATCTGAAATTCACAGTGTTGTAATTGTAGGGGTCCAGACCCAAAAAGGAGTTGTGTGTGTGTGTGTGTGTGTGTGTGGAGGGGGGGGGCTCACGGTTATTGTAGGGGGATTGCAGTATTGCTATCCTTACTTCTGCGCTGCTGCTGGTGAGGTGCCGCCTTCAGAGCTGGGCGCCCAACCAACACCCGCCACACTGGCCGCCCAGCTCTGAAGGCAGCACAGAAGTAAGGGTGGCAATACCGTGACCCCCCTAAAATAACCTTGTGACCCCCCTGCAACTCCTTTTTGAGTCAGGACCCCCAATTTGAGAAACGCTGGTCTCCTCTGTGAGATCTGCCTAGTATGGGGTAAAAACTCATAAAAGACCAGATTTCACGGTCCATAATGGGTTTTTCATGGCTGTGAATTTGGTAGGGCCCTAACAATGATGTCTATTGTCTTATAACTTATGTATACCTCCACTGGGAATGGCAATACTCATGTGAGAGTAAGAGGTCTAAGGAAAGAGAAGGGACAGCAGAAGTTCAGCTTGGACTTGAAAACCCCTATTCAGGTGATATGGAGAGAGGGTGATACACAGAAGGGGACACTCCACTCACACCCCTTCAACGGTGTGCCATATCAGCCCCTACTTATGCCAAAAAAGTGATGGTGTAGAAGGAGCAGGGCTTATGGTCTCCAATACACACGTAAGGCCAAGGATTACAGATATGAGGTGCCAAACCCTATGGATTTAGGTATTATACATGTAACTCCTCCAGATCTCACATCAATGGCAGCATGACTAATTTAATTGCCACATCACCCTTGGTCTCCCAGCAGCCACCTCAAACATACTGCAGCCAAAAAGGTGACCAAGCATGTAAAGAAAATTAGCACTGAGTCAGAATTAACTTCCAGAGCAAACTGCAGTGAAAGTTATGCCCCTTTACCACAAAAGAATGCTCTAGAAACAAGCTGCCCCCTTGCTAGCCTCTCTAAACTCCATTAACTACACAGAACAACAAAGGAACAGATGTCCCATGCAGCTGCCTGGCCGGCACATGCCATATAGTCATTGCTTCCCCCTGGAGGGGGCTCCTGGCCCCTTCTGCATGAATAGGATCATAGGGCCCAAATATCATTACAGTTAGTGGAATATTATTGTACACAGCACCATCCTTTTCATCAACCAAATTTTGGTTCCTAGGTTATTAACATTAACAAAAAATATCAGCAGTCGAGATAGCATACACAACTTTTAAGTACTATAACCGGTTTCAATAAAATCTGTTTCCTTCAGACCACGTACCGAGCAAGTGGTACACACCCCAGGAGGCACGGCTCGCACAGCTTCCCAATGTGAGGGACCGGGGCTGAGTGTCTCTCCCCCGCCCCTTGTACAAAGGCCTGTGACAATAACCTATAATGCGTATATTAACCATTTCCAGATTATGGTGGGGAAAGCCTTGCTCAGTTCTGAGCCCCTGATGCAAATCTATCTGAAATTATCTTTCCCAGGACATATTGCACAATCTTCAGTTCCTGAAAGGAATTTGCTTCTAACCAGCCATAAAGATGACAATATGCTCTGGGGAGTCCAAGGGCTGTATCCTTCTAGAACCCCAAATTGCTCCCTATGGAAATGTCTTAGAGAATTAATAAAAAAATGACCCCAAATCCCTTTCCATAGGGATTTTAAACCATCCTCCAGAACTCACAAGAATTCTATCCCTTTGAATGGTACAGCTCACTCCCCGAATTCTGAAAGTCCAAGTAAGTAAAAAGTCAGGCAGGACCAGGGCCGTGTCTCCTCCTTTGGGATGCTATGGGAAATGTCCTATAGATTTTAATAGGGGGGAAAGCAACAGGGACCTGTAAAAATTATTCTAAAATCTTACAGAATCTAACAGAGAACCTTTCCCATAGATTTTATGAAGCATTCTATGGATTTCAATAGCAAGGATAGAATTCTCTTGAGTTGACTGTTATTGTCACTGGCCTTTGTACAAGGGGCGGGAGACCGACTCAACACCACTCCTTGACATCTATATTAGGGCCAGACACAACCTAGCCAAACCTTTATTAAGAACTGTAGCTTTCTGTTTCATTACATGGGCTTGGGTATTGTGGCAATCGATCCTGACTGGCCATCAAGCATGGTAAAGGGTTACCAGTATTCATTTAAGAACTTAACAGGAGGAAACAAGAATGGGTGACTATTCTTCATTCTTATAAATACCATAATAGAGTGACCCATCTCCAGGGAGAGAGGACAGGAAGTCCAGAACCATGAAAGGCACAGTACATTCCCTTTAGGGATGCTCTACAGCATTTCCCTAGCAAACTCTACCAGAGGTAGTTGCCACAAATCAGAGGCACACCGGATGCAGAAGTAACTTAGCATTCCAAGTGCATTCCCCCCGCCCCATTACATATATTGTAATGGGCTTCCCTCCCACCCAACCCAGGTTGCAGGTGGTTGGGGTTTGAGAGAGAGGCTGCGGGGAAGGGAGCTAAATGAGTGGTGGGTGGCACTGCCAGTCTCCAGCTCTAGGTGAGGCAGGTGCTGCCATGGGAGAGCTCTGGCTGTATTAAAACTTTTTAGAAAGTGTGATCCGGCCACATTCCACCAGACCCCCCTGCTGCTACAATATTAACCATGTTTGGAGTAGAATGCACCGGGGACACAGATGATTAATAAAGGGATACTGAGCCTTTCACCTGTAGGGAGTCAGTTCAAATGCACCCAGGCTAGTAGGAATGGAAGTCACAGCTGTGGCTGTTTGGAGGCCTACATGCAACAAGGTGGTAGATATCATGAAACCATGATTATGCTGGCAGTCCCTGCAGAGGGGCCCAGGACTGACTGGAGGCAGATATTCCCTTTCTCTGCTAGCAGCAGAGAAAGTGTGGGGAAGTGTGGGGAATATATACAGCTACTGATCAGAACATATTTACTCTGTGGAGTAATACAAGAACCCGGTCTTCAATGCTATTAAGCCAGCACCTTCCATAGCTGCTATACAAATGAAGACCTCAAGGGAAAAAGGAAATTTTCCATTATACCATGGTACTATGCATAACAGGGTCCCATATAACACAAACCATAGAATTCCTCGTAAGACCAAATGATCTAATGATCCCTTCAAGCCTTAAAAAAAATAAAAAAAATAATGAATACATAGGGCAGGGATAAGAAAAGGGTTACAGTCAAGTAGAGAAATCATTCATTGCATACATAAAGGAGAGGAACAAACATGATTTCTCTGCAGATTGAAAGCAAACAAGACTCTTAGACTCAATATTATACAGTGATTGTCCTGGGCAAAGAAAGTCAGAAGATACAGGGCCAGCATTACTGAGGCCTACAGAGAAGCTAGCCCTCCATCTTCCACCCACCAGCAGCCCCAGTTAAACATGCCCCCATGCCCAGTAACTTTTTTAATGATGTAGGGTGATAAATCTGTATGAGTTGACTGTCGTCTGCAGAGAGAGGTCCATGATCTGAATAGTATGTAAGTTGAGCGAGAGAGAGGGAGAGAGAGATGCATTCTATGGTATTATAAGGCAAATGAGGAATAACTACTGTCAGAGTGGATGGGAATATATAAAATTTGAGGACAGTAGCTACAGAATTAAACACAGATACACAGGAAAAAAATGTTTCATTTCTAATACAGGTCAAGAGAACATCAAATTCAATCCTAGTGTAAGCTGACGCAACACCACTGATTTCAATGCAGTTCCACCAGAGTTAATTTGCCCCAGTATCTCTAAGGCTATCCACTTGTTTGTTTACAGTATTAGTATGTGTATGATCTAGTTAAAGAGAGAAAATATTGCACTTGTATAGAGATACTGGACTTACATTTATCTAGTCCTATTGCTACTGACAGAAAAAAATAATAATGCAAAAACCAAGATATCTGATATAGTCAGGTGCCAGATATTTGGGGTGATGGGTTCTTTACAAATGCCAGAGAGCTGATAGCTGGAAAGGTTAGAGTCAACCCAACAATCCTGGATTCAATACAAATGTGTTTGTAAAAGTTTTCCTCCCTGCCCCTTCATATTGTATTAAACACAGGACGTGGCACTGGTGAGACCTCAGCTGGAGTACGGTGTCCAGTTCTGGGTGCCACACTTTAGGAAAGATGTGGTCAAATTGGAAAGTCCAGAGGAGAGCAACAAAAATGATAAAAGGTTCACTAACCCTGATCTTTAAGGAAACTTTGAAAACATGGGCATGTTTAGTCTTGAGAAAAGAAGAGTGAGGGGAGACCTGATAGTCTTTGAACATGTTAAGGGCTGTTATAAAAAGAGGAGGGTGATGAATTGTTCTCCATGTCCCCTGAAGGTAAGACAAGAACTAATGGGCTTCATCTGCAGCAAGGGAGATGTAGGTTAGATATTAGGAAAAACTTTCTTAACTAAAAGTATAGTTAAGCTCTGGAATAGATTTCCAAGGGAGGTTATGGAATCTCCATCACTGGAAGTTCTTAAAAACAGGTTGGACAAACACCCATCAGGGATGGTCTAGGTTTACTTGGTCCTGCCACAGTTCAGCGTACTGGATTGGACGACTTCAAGGTCCCTTCCAGACCCACATTTCTATGATTCTGTTTAGAGCATGTGTAAAATATCTAGCTCCTTCAATAGAATATTAGAAAAGAGGTTTTATAACATCTTTATTTCTTTTAAAGGGAAATGAAATGGGGTCAACTGAAGCTAGATTCCAACTTAGAAATTGTGTTTAGGAACAACCAGAGGTGTGTGGGGGAGGGGAGAAACAAAGAGAATGATTACAAAAGTCAGATCTCAAAATGTTAATCAGATTCAGAAACATAAAACACGACAATTTAATGGTGTTTGGTTAAAACTGGAAAATTTTAAAGTTCTAAGTATCTTACATTGAATTCTAATACTTTTTTAATTATTAGATATAAAATGCTTACAATTTTCAGTGAAAATTAGACTTGGTAATTTATATTTCTTGTTTATACAGTACAATTTGCTGATGAAAAAATGTGCTAAACTTATTGATTCATGACCATAATTGTTTAATTATTTATCATTGCAGAATTATATTAGCATTTATAATAATGCAGATGTGCACAAAGGCTAAGAAGTCATATACAGCTTTTGTTTTGTGTTTGCTATGCTGAAATTAGGTTGATCCAGGTTGTGTGTGCATACTGCATTTTGTAAGTGTTTCAGTTTTGTGTTTCTCAGTTTTATTGGAGTTCTAGTGGGTCTAACCAATAGCTGCAATGAAAATGCTCTGATATCTAATAAAATATATAAATCCAAAGCTAACACATCTCAAAAGAAGTCCCCTCTGAGACTGATTCTTTGTTATCACAATGTGCATTAAATTCAGTGCAACACATGGACAGCTGTTTGTTTCATACCACTCACAGTAAAAGAACAGACCTTGTGTGTTTTATACAAGGGAAATCAATAAGGCTGCACCCCACAAATAATTACAATAAGATACAGAAGACTTCAGCCACCTTAAGATGCTGGTGTAGAAGAACATCAGAACTTTTGAAATGACAAACTCATGCATTTCATTTTAATCTTAAGAGATCATAAACACTGGAAGAGAACGACAGATGCCTCACTCCAGTCTGTCCTCCCCTTCTGTATGTGGAACCTATTTCCCCATGGAACTACAATAAGACTGACATGCATCCCTTTCTCAAAAGCCACTAAAATAGCTTTGCCATGGAATTTGTAACACTAACTGCAGCTTTCCAGACTTACCCTCTGGAAGCATTGAGAGAGTCAAGGTTTCCCTTGCCCTTCCCGTTCTGTGCTCTTTTCACCTAACGCTATTTACTGGGGCTACCTTTTCATAATTAGAGTCCGTATCAAAGCAGATGTAAAACCCTTTAAGCAGCTTTTCTGAGGAATCAAATCTAAATGAAAAGGCAAAGTATGAAAATGCCCCTTCTTCTGCTATGCATAACTGATTTGCTCTGCACTTTATCCTCAGGGAGGTGCGGATTCCAAAAGACAGTGAGCCATTCATAAAGGCACTATCATACAAACAGAGAAA
The DNA here is from genome assembly GCF_027887155.1 of Malaclemys terrapin pileata. Taxonomy (NCBI): domain Eukaryota; kingdom Metazoa; phylum Chordata; order Testudines; family Emydidae; genus Malaclemys; species Malaclemys terrapin. Next base: position 22,709,294 of record NC_071518.1, read on the forward strand.
AGAACCACATGTGTATTTTTAAATCTATGTATGTTAAGGGTCTCTAAAAGCAGCCTCCTGACGGCTCTGGCCATTTAGACTGGATTGTTTATCACTATTCACAGAAGTGAGTATTTAACCTAATGACTCCTGCATCACATCATACATCTTTCTGAAAGACACTATGGGCTAAGTGGGCAAGGTATGTGTTTCTTTTGGTAGATTAATGTTAGTGACAGAGTAACACACATTAATGGCAATAATGATTATACAGTGCAGTAGAATAAAATTCTTCCAACATACTGTACAAAGGACCCTTCGATTTCATTAATTAATAAAATGTATTAAAGGATTCAAGACAATCGACGAAAGCACATTTTTGTTAAGTAGCTTCTGAGATGCTGATCAGTGGCTCATTAACTTTAAACGTATCAACCTGTTACTGTAACACTATTTATGCCTTATAGAATAATGAGCAACAATAGGGAGCACAACACAGACCATAAAGAAAGACAATCATGTGTTATCCCCTCTACATACAGTATGCACAAAAAACCCTTTAGTTAGACTGGAAGACGTTTAGGAAAAGAAACGCTGAGAGAGATAGACAACAGGATAAATAGTGTACCACATACACACTAGTGTTGAGAAAGGGGAAAGAGATGCTGATAAGGATATACCATTCCTTATATTGCGAGCACCTTTTCTGGTACAGCCCTTACACTGAACTGCATACTGTGGTTTTAAAGCACTCTACATATATTAACGTATTAACCCTCATAACACCCCAGAGGTGCCGGAGGGTATGTGTCCTCATTTTACAGATGAAGAAACAGGCAGAAGAAAGTATCTTGTTTGAAGCCACGGAGAAAGTCAGTGTCAGACCTAAGATTTAAAACTCAGGAGCACCCGCCTCCTAGCATCATGCTCGTTCCACTAAAGCACACTGTCTCTCTGAATGTCCATTACTAGGCCTAATTCCTGAATCTGACTAGCTAAAACCAAAACAGATATTAATAAAAGAATTTAAATGAAACTGAATACAGTGAAACAAAAACTAGCACCTGTTGGGTAGATGTCTGCATTTCCCACTTTGCTGTCTCACACCCAATTTGGTGGTTATATCAGCCAGTGGCATCTGTGCAATTTAAGCCGTTACATAAAATGAGTAGGTATTATTATTAAATTTCTATAGCATTTCCATCAGTAACTGGAATACCCCTGGTAGGTGGGTAACTATGATGGCAGTTTTACAAATAGGGAAACAAAGTCACAGAAAGGCCACATAATGTTCTCAAATTCACACAGGAAATCCATGGAAGAGCAAAGAAGAGAACCCAGGTCCCCTGACTCCCAGTATTATCCTTCAACAACCATATTGCTTCCTCTTCAGAGATCACACTGTTATATGATCTCTATTTATTTCCAGATTTGGGATACATTTTTGCTGACTTTTTGAATCTGCTGACAGTAACTCAGAGGTAGGTGACCGGGTGTCTGGTTTTAGACCAGAACACCCAGTCGAAAAGGGTCCCTGGTGGCTCCGGTCAGCACCACCGACTGGGCCGTTAAAAGTCCGGTCAGCAATGCTGCAGGACAAGAGGTTCTGCGTGCTGCCTCCCGTCCTGAGTACCAGCTCCGCACTCCCATTGGACAGGAACCACCACCAATGGGAGCTGCAGGGGGGCGGTGCCTGCTGTGCCTCTGCCTAGCAGCTGGACCTGCTGGCCACTTCCAGGGCACAACGCGGAGTCAGGACAGGCAGGGAGCCTGCCATAGCCCCCTCACTGCACTGCTGACCAGGAGCCGCTGGAGGTAAGTCCACACCCCAACCCCAAGCCCCAATCTCCTGCCCCAGCCCTGAGCCCCCCCCAACCCAGAGCCCCCTCCTGCAGCCCCAGGCCCACCACATAGCCTGCACCCCCAGATGGAGCCCTCAACCTCCACACATCCCAACCCCCTGCCCCAGCCCAGAGCCCGTTCCCACACCCTGAACCCCTCTTTTCTGGCCCCACCCCAGAGCCCACACCCCCAGTTAGAGCCCTCACAGAAGGGAGAATGTTGTGAGTGGGGGGCAGGGCCTCGGGGAAGGGGTGGGGCAGGGAGCATGGTCTCAGGGAAGGGGCGGGGCTAGGGTGTTCGGTTTTGTGCAATTAGAAAGTTGGCAACCCTACTCAGAGGTAGTACATGTGTGTTGTACAGTGCATTCACTTCTTTCGTGATTTCTACAGGGAAACAAAAACAGAGAGTTAGGGCAAGAGAGGAAGGTTGGCCCAGTTGTAAGGGTGGTTGGGAGACCCCAGACTTCCTGTGTGACTGTAGGTAAGTCAGATACCCTGAGAGAGTCTATGTCTACACAGCAATTAGACAGCCGTGGCTGGCCTATGCCAGCTGACTCAGGCTTGCGGGCCTTGGGCTAATGGGCTGTTTAATTGCAGTGTAGATGTCCGGGCTCGAGCTGGAGCCCAGGCTCTATGACCCTGCAAGATGGGAGAGCCCAGACCTCTGGCCGCAGCCTGAGCCAGAACATCTACATCACAATTAAACAGACCCTTAGCCCACGCCTCACAAGCCCGAGTCAGCCAGCATGGGCCAGCCACAGATTTCTAAATGCTGAGTAGACATACTCTCAGTGCCTCAGTTCTCCACCTCCCAGAGGTGTTGTGAGACTGGATATGTTGAAGACTGCAAAGACACACAAATGTTACTGTAATGGGGGCCATGGATAGATAGCATTGACTGGATGAGGAGAAAGGACAGTATCTCATTCTAGGCTCTGGTCTGTTTGGCTATAACCACCTTTTGGGGAGTGCTTTTTGTTCAACTAAAGAATGGTATTCCAAGATCATTTGAGCTATTTTCTATACCTTCACAGTGTAAGAACCCAAACCATAACCCTTTCCCCATCAGTTCCAACCAAGACTGGCTGGTGGGATCAAACTGACAATAGTCAAACCACCATTTCAAGTTTTAAGTGATATTTTAGAGACCAAGATCTATCAATACATTGGATTGGATACAAACAATTGACTTCCTGAGGAGCAATGAACTGAGCTGGGTAACAAGAACAGGTTTTTCCAATGATGTTTGCCTAATGGAGTTTGCAGAAGTTGAAATATTTGGGGAATTTTATCAATGAAATTTCATGCAACGTGTGTGGATGATATGATGGCGTAGGGAGGAGGGGTTTAGGTTTACTAGGAACTGGAGAACCTTTTGGGAAAGGAGAAGCCTATACAGGTAAAATGGGCTCCACCTAAACCAAAAAAGGAATCAGATTGCTGGCATGTTAAATTAAAGTAAGGCGTTTTTAAAGTAAGGACTGGGGGGAAGCCAACGGGTGCGGAGGATCACATCCCTTATGGCAGAGACATCCCCCTTAGGGGAGGATCTATTAATGGGGATTCTCTATATCCTAGTAAAGAGGATAGGATAGAATATGGGTTCTCAAACTGTGGGTTGGGACCCCAAAGTGGGTCACAACCCCGTTTTAATGGGGTTGCCAGAGCTGGCTTAGACTTGCTGGGGTCTGGCGCCAAAGCCGAAGCCATAGCCCGAGCCCCACCACCTGGGGCTGAAGCAGAAGCCCGAGGGCTTCAGCCCTGGGCAATGGGGCTCAGGTTACAGGCCCCTGCCTGGGGCTGAAGCCCTTGGGCGTTAGCTTTGGCCCTCACCCAGGGCAGCAGGGCTCAGGTGGGCTCCTGGGGTCGTGTAGTAACTTTTGTTGTCAGAAGGGGGTCGCGATGCAATGAAGTTTGAGAACCCCTGGGTTAGATGTTGATAAAGTACAGATAGGAACTGAAGAGAAAGAGTCAAATGAAAAAGAGTCCCATTCAATTACATCACGTGAAGGCAGCTAGCTAAAAAATGACACATTTTATAAATGCTTCTGTACAAATGCTAGAAGTCTAAATACTAAGATGGGTGAACTTGAGTGCCTGGTATTAAATGAGGATATAGCTATAACAGGCATCACAGATACTTGGTAGAATGATAATTAAGGCTGTGATTTAGTCACGGACTCTGTGATTTCCAAAGCCCTCCGTGACTTCAGCCAGTGCCAGCTGGGAGCTGCAGAAGGGCAGGGGGGACCCAGCGGCAGGGTGGACCCCCGCTGCTCCCTGCCCCTGCAGTGGGGACCAGATGGCAGGGGAAATCCCCACTGCTCCCATGCACTGCGGGCGGCAGAGAGGATCCTCGGAGCTTCTGGCTGCTGCGGTGGCAGGGGGAACCCCCAGAGCTCCAGGCTGCCACAGCTTGGAGCCACCAGCGGAGGGGGACCCTAGAGCTCCTCCTTCCCCCCAGGCTACCCATTTTGCCATGGGTATTTTTAATAAAAGTTATGGACAGGTCATGGGCTTCCATGAATTTTTCATGATTGCCCATGACCTGTCTGTGACTTTTACTAAAAATACTGGTGACAAAAACTTAGCCTTAATGATAATCAGTGGGGCATAGTAATACCAGGGTACAAACTATATAGGAATGACAGAGTAGTTTGTGCTGGTGAGGGAATGGCACTATATGTTAAAGCATAGCGTCAAATACATTTTGATCCATTTAAGATTTTTACTGGATCATAGAATCTCTAAGGATAAAAATTCCATGCTTGACTAATAAGCATATAGCAGTAGAAATATACTACTAACCATCTGACCAGGATGGTGATGGTGATTGTGAAATGCTCTGGGAAATTAGATGGGCTGCAAAATAGAAAAATCAATAATAATGGGGGAAATCTATTATCCCCATAATTGAGTAGGTATGTCACCTCAGGATGGGATACAGAGATGAAGTTTCTATACACCATCAATGACTGCTTCTTGGAGCAACTAGTCCTAGAACCCACAAGGGGAGAGACAATTCTTGATTAAGTCCTAAATGGAGCACAGGATCTGGTCCAAGAGATGTATATAGCTGAACCACTCAGTAATAGCAACCATAATATAATTAAATGTAACATCCTTTGAGGTGGGAGGGGGGAAATCCCAAAGAAGCCCACCACAATAGCATTTAACTTCAGAAAGGTGAGTTACATAAAAATGACAAAGCTAATTAAACAGAAATTAAAAGTACAGTCACAAAAATGAAATGCCTGCAAGGTGCATGAAAACTTTTTAAAAACCACCATAATAGAGACTCAAATTAAATATATACCCCCAAATTAAAAACATAGTAAGAGGACCAAAAAAGTGTCACCATGGCTAAACAAGAAAGTAAAAGAAGCAGTTAAAGGCAAAAAAGGCATTCTTTAAAAATTGGAAGTCAAATCCTAATGAGGAAAATAGACAGGAGCATAAACTCTGGTGAGTCAAGTGTACAAATATAATTAGGCAGGCCAAAAAAGAATTTTAAGAGCAACTAGCAAAAGACTGAAAATATATCAGCAAAAAAAAATTAAGTATATCAGAAGCAGGAATCTTGCCAACAAGCAGTGGGGCCCCTGGACAATTGAGGTACTAAAAGAGCACTCAAGGAAGATAAGGCCATTGAGGAGAAGCTAAATGAAATTCTTTCCATCTGTCTTCACTGCAGAGGATGTGAGGGAGATTCCCACACCTGAGCCTTTCTTTTTAGGTGACAAATCTGAGGAACTGTACCAGAATGAGGTGTCAATAGAAGTTTTGGAACAAATTGATACATTAAACAGTACAAAATTATCAGGACCAGACAGTATTCACCCAAGATTTTTGAAAGAACTCAAATATGAAATTGCAGAACTATTAACTGTGGTCTGTAACCTATCACTTAAATGAGTTTCTGTACCAGATGACTGGAGGACAGTTAATGTGACACCAATTTTTAAAAAAAGGCTCCAGAGGCAATCCTGGCAATTACTGACTGGTAAGCTTAACTTCAATACCAGGCAAATTGGTTGAAACAATAGTAAAGACAAGGATATGGGGAAAGCGGTGGATGTGATGTATCTTGACTTTAGCAAAGCTTTTGATACGGTCTCCCATAGTATTCTTGCCAGCAAGTTAAAGTTTGGATTGGATGAATGAACTATAAGGTGGATAGAAAGCTGGCTAGATTATTGGGCTCAACGGGTAGTGACCAATGGCTTGATGTCTTCTTAGCAGCCGGTATCAAGCAGAGTGCCCCAGGGGTCTGTCCTGGGGCCGGTTTTGTTTAACATCTTCATTAATGATCTGGATAATGGGATGGATTCCGCCCTCAGCAAGTTCGCAGATGACACTAAGCTGGGGAGAGAGGTAGATAAGCTGGAGAGTAGGGATAAGGTCCAGAGTGACCTAGACAAATTGGAGGATTAGGCTAAAAGAAATCTGATGAGGTTCAACAAGGACAAGTGCAGAGACCTGCACTTAGGATGGAAGAATCCCATGCACTGCTACAGGCTGGAGACCGACTGGCTAAGTGGCAGTTCTGCAGAAAAGGACCTGAGGATTACAGTGGATGAGAAGCTGGATATGAATCAACATATCCAAGAAGGCTAACGGCATATTGGACTGAATTAGTAGGAACATTGCCAGCAGATAAAGGGAAGAGATTATTCCCCTCTATTCGGTACTGGTGAGGCCACATCTTGGAGTATTGCGTCCAATTTTGGGCCCCCCACTACAGAAAGGATGTGGACAAATTGGAGAGAGTCCAGTGGAGGGCAACAAAAATGATTAGGGGGCTGGGGCACATGACTTATGAGGAGAGGCTGAGGGAACTGTGGTTATTTAGTCTTCAGAAGAGAAGGGTGAGGGGGGGATTTGATAATAGCCTTCAACTACCTGAAAGGGGGGTTTCAAAGAGGATGGAGCTAGGCTGTTCTCAGTGGTGGCAGATTACAGAACAAGGAGCAATGGTCTCAAGTTGCAGTGGGGGAGGTCTAGGTTGGATATTAGGAAAAACTATTTCACTAGGAGGGTGTTGAAGCACTGGAATGGGTTACCTAGGGAGGTGGTGGAATCTCCATCCTCACAGGTTTTTCAGGCCCAGCTTGTCAAAGTCCTGGCTGGGATGATTTAGTTGGGGTTGGCCCTGCTTTGAGCAGGGGATTGGACTAGATGACCTCCTGAGGTCTCTTCCAACCCTAATCTTCTATGATTCTATGAATTATCAGACACATAGATGAGCAGGATTTGCTGAGGAAGAGTCAACATGGCTTTTATAAAGGGAAATTATGCCTCACCAATCTATTAGACTTCCTTGACGGGATCAACAAACTTGTCGACAAGGGTGATCCAGTTGATATAGTGTACTTAGACTTTCAAAAACCTTTGGCAAGGTCCCTCAAAGGCTCTTAAGCACAGGAAACAGTCATGGGATAGAAGGGAAGGTTCTCTCATGGATCAGTAACTGGTTAAAAGACAAGAAGCAGAATGGAAAGAGGTAAAGAGTAGGGTTGCCCAGGGATATGTACTGGGACCTGTGCTGTTCAATTTGTTCATAAATGATCTGGAAAAACAGGGCCGGCTCCAGGCACCAGCTAAGGAAGCAGGTGCTTGGGGCGGCCAATCTAAAGGGGTGGCACTCCATCCACCAGTATTGAGGCGGTCCCAGGGCCAGTGCAACCCATTAGGAGACCTAGGCGGTCGCCTAGGGAGCTACAATTTGGGGGGCAGCAACCGCGGCAGTATTTCGGCGGCGGGACCTTCCACTGCCTCTGTGGGGGGCGGCATTTCGGGGCAGGACCTTCCACCGCATAGGGCGGCAGAAAAGCTGGCGGCGCTCCTGGGAGGCCCGTCTGGGTCTTTGGCGGGAATTCGGTGGCGGATCCCTCAGTCCCTCTCTTCCTCTTTGAGCTGCCACTGAAGAGGAAGAGGAGTGAAGGACCCACCGCCGAACTGCTGCCGAAGAATGGAGCGGTGCTTGGGGCGGCAGAAAACCTGGAGCTGGACCTGTGGAAAAAGGGGAAAACATTGAGGTGGCAAATTTTACAGGTGATATAAAAGTACTCAGAATAGTTAAGTCCAAAGCAGACTGAGAGGAGTTACAAAGGAATCTCAAAAACTGGGTGACTGGATAACTAAATGGCAGATGAAATTCAGTGTTGATAAATGCAAAGTAAGACACATAGGAATGCATAATCCCAACTATACATGCAAAATGATGGGGTCTAAATTAGCTGTTACCATTCAAGAGAGAGATCTTGGAGTGTCTGTGGATAATTCTCTGAAAACAGCCACTCCAATGTTCAGAGGCAGTCAAAAAGGTTAACAGAATGTTAGGAACCATTAGGAAAGGGATAGATAATAAGACAGTAAATACCATAATGCCACTTTATAAATCTATGATATGCCCACACCTTGAATACTGCATGCAGTTCTGGTCACCCCATCTCAAAAAAGATATATTAGAATTGGAAGAAGTACAGATAAGGACAACAAAAATTATTAAGAATATGGAACAGCTTCCATATGCAGAGAGATAAAAAAATGGGGACTTTTCAGCTTGGAAAAGAGATAACTAAAAGGGGATAGAATAGTGGTCTATGAAATTTACTCCTTCACATAACACATGAACCAGAGGTCATCCAATGAAATGAATAGCAGCAGGTTTAAAACAAACAAAAGAAGTATTTCTTCACACAGTGCACAGCCAACCTGTGTAACTCATTGCCAGGGAATGTTGTGAAGGCCAAAACTATAATTGGATTAAAAAAAGAATTAGATAAATTAATGGAGGATAGGTCCAGCCATGGCTATTAGCCAAGATGGTGAGGATGCAACTCCATGCTCTGAGTCTCCCTAGCCTCTGTTTACCAGAAGCTGGGAGTAGATGACAGGGGATGGGTCACTCATTAATTGTCCTGTTATGTTCATTCCCTCTGAAACACTTGGTATTGCCCACTGTCGGTAAACAGGCTACTGGGCCAGATGGACCATTGGTCAAACCCACTGTGGCCAATCTTATATTCTAACATCCCCTTCTCCCCACACATTATATGATTGTAAAAGTAAAGACTGTCTTGTGTCCAAAAATGCAAGACTGGGAGTCAGGAGTTCTGCGTTCTACACATATGTCCTGCATGACCTTGAGCAAGTCACTTATGTGTCACAGTGGGAGTCTCTGGGTGCTGAGCACTTTTGAAAATCAGGTCCCCATTGCGAGTGCTTAGCAAGCACTTGAAAAACTGGATCCAGAACTCTACACCTCAGTTTTCCCATCTGTAAAAAGGGCATAATAATCATTCACCTCACAGGGCTATTGTGAAGTTTAATTCAATAATATCTGTAAAGCAGTTTCAGATTATCCATTGTCAGATACTCTGAAAACTCAATGTATTCTTGTTAAAAACTTAAAAATTCACCACTGTGAACTTTCAATAAAGGTCGGAGGATGAGAAAGTTAGTAATACATTTATATAGTGCCAGGATAAGTCATGAGTCTAAATTCTGCTCTCTTACACCTGCATAAATTTGAAGTAACTCCACTGAAGTGGTAAAAAAGAGTGAAATTTGGCCTATGACGGATGCTGCCACTGGAGTCATACAACATCCCTATTGTCCACCCAGAAACTGTACAGCTTTAAAACATTTAATGAAAAAAGGAGGAGGGACTGAAATGAATTTTCACAGCAATCCATTCAGAGCCTTGATATTTCCTTTAGAAATTTTAGCATTTCTCCTTCTCAGGTTGTCCAAGTAACTATCTCCAGTATTTTGGTTAGTTTAAAACTTAAATCACCAAATCAATTGTGTGACTTTTAAAAAGCCTGAAATGCATGAGCATGAAAATACATTTTGTGTGTTACAATTTACAGCCATAAAACATTTGTTTAATGAAGAGATTGAAGTTTTATATGTTCTGTAACTTGCCTGTGTGGTGATGTGGTTTTGGGGTTGGTTTTAGGGAGTAAGGGGGAGGTTGTCCCCATCAATATACTCCCATAACTTTCAAATAGCTAATTAAAAAAGTACAGCTGGGGAACAATAGATGGCTATTGTCCCTCATTTGAGTTTCATATTTCTTTCATCATTCTGTATTTCCAGTTTTCTCCTCTTAAAACAATGATTCTCTGAACTGAAGTCTGCTGTCCCAATAACTCTGTCCCGAGTAACAGATGCCCAAGTCTTGCAATATTCGGCATATTTCCTAAAACTCCAGTTCCTAGAGTCGAGTAATTATGTCACTATTTCAGCTTTCATTTAAAAGAGAAAAAAAAGTTTCTCGCCCTCATACCTGTGGAAAAAAGCTCTAAAAATGACCCCAAGTGACCCCTAAATGCTGAAAACCAAAGGCAAACAAAAAGAATACAAATGTTACCTTTTAAAAAAACAACAACATGTGTTTTAAGCTAATATTGTCATTTTGGGGGCCTTCCTCACAACTGCTGAATGTTTGAAGTTGGTGATACTGCAATAATACATAATAATAGAAGTATTATGGTAGCATGTAGAGGCCCCATTCTAGGATTGGGACCCCACTGTGCTAGGTGCTGTAGCAAAAAGAGGGTCCATGCTCCAAACAGCTTACAATCTAGGGAAAACCACTTTGACACAAACAGGTGAAGTGACTTATCCAAGGTCACACAGCAGATTAGTGACAGAGCTAAAAAAGGAATCCAGGGCCCTGGATCCACTGTACCACATGGATTCTCACACATTCACATGGCCACTCACGCCACCAAAAGAATTCTCTTATCTCACAAGTTACCAATACTGCACATCACTAAGTTCCATCCTGCATGAAGGCTTCCCCCTGAATTTTACAAGCCTTCAGAGTGGCAAAGCTGTGCTCAGCAGAAGCCTAGGGACAAGGTTTTCTCAGCTTTCCATAGCTGAGGCCAACAGGTGCCATCCTGTTCTCAGGTCTGGTCTATACTACCCGCCTGAATCGGTGGGTAAAAATCGACCTCTCGGGGATCGATTTATCGCGTCCCGACGGGACGCGACAATCGATCCCCGAATCGGCGCTCTAACTCCACCAGCAGAGGTGGTAGTAAGCGCCGCCGACAAAAAGCGGCAGAAGTCGATTTTGCCGCCGTCCTCACAACGGGGTAAGTCGGCTGCGATACGTCGAATTCAGCTACGCTATTCACGTAGCTGAATTTGCGTATCTTAAATCGACTCCTCGCTGTAGTGTAGATGTACCCTCAGTGTGAGACAGAAGAGACACAAGGCTGTTCTATCTTACATTGGCTGCAGCAGCCCACGGGAATTGTTGTAGCAGTTGGGGATCAGCCAGGCACACTAGCTATGCCCCCTTCTGTCCAGCCATACCAATGTGACCTAGTGATTAAAACACTGTATTGGGACTTAGACGACATGGGTTCTATTCCTGGCTCTGCTATTAACCTCTATAAATGGAGGTATTGATATTGATCTCCTTTGTAAAGTGCTTTGAGATCTATGGAGGGTCAGAGAGTAATAGACTAGGGGGTAAGTGCTGAAGGATGTACTATAGGAGGCTTATGCAACTGGAGGATTCCTACCTATATCCAGTGCTTTATTCTGCTAGGTAATAGAGTCACTTTGTACCACTAGACTGGTATTACACAGTCATACTTGATCAGAATTCTGCCCCATTAAGCTGGAGTAATTTATAGATCTAGCTCTCCCCCCCCCCCCCAAAAGCCCAAGTTTTCCACTTATTTCCTATTGGGAACCCCACAAATTATTTGTCTCTCGCTTTTAAAAAAATTATTTATTACTAATTATTATTATTAATTTCCACTCACTTTGTACTGGTATAAGTGACTGCCCAACACTACAGGGCAACAATGAATCAGGCCCTCGGCTTTCACTCAATCGCTGCTTGGACAAAACTCCCAGTGGAATGTACAGGATTTAGCCCAATAGTCCTATCATCACCCCACACCTCAAGAAGAAGTGAAACTAAGGAGATGGGAGAGAGAACCATTTAGTAGATCAAGCATAGTTTTGTCTGAGAATAAAAAGGGTAAAACATGAGCTATCTTCTTCTTTATCCAGTATTTATACATTTATAGCCAAAAAGCAAGTAACAATATCTGAAATGTTCAAAGAATACTATCCCAGCACTTATCTGGTGTCACTTGAGATGAAGAAGATAATTGAAAGGATGATTGCATTGGGCTTGTTGTACTCCATTGATAACAAAGGTTTTAGAGAGTCCATTCAGTATGCTCAGCCATGATACAAGATGCAGGGAGAAAACACAGTATTTCTCCACAGTGACAGTACCTCAGATCTATGAAACATTAAAATGAAAGATAAAGAAGGCACTGAAAGCAGCAACACTGGGCACAGTTCACTTGACGACAAACATTTGGACATGTGTCTAGACATTGGAATACCTCTCAATCACTGTCCACTGGCAGCCCTATGTTCCCATGCAAAAATCTGCCCATAAATTAGCAGCACTTGTTATTTCTTCCTTTGATAATGGCCACTCAACAAACAATTTGGCAAGAGCCAAACAGTCAAATTTCTGCATGGCTTAATTCTCAGGATCTTCCATTGGGGCTGGGTCACCTCTGATATCAGGTCCAACGCAGAAAACGCCTGAAGTGATCACTTGTTTTGCTCTTATATTGATTAAACAATTCTTCTTTCATAACTAAGTACTAAGTTTTTGCAATACTGGCAAAATCTGTAACCATTTGTATAGCTCTCATGGCATTCTAAGCTAACTTGAGAACCTGAGCAATTTACCAGAACTGCAGCTTAAACAAGTTTGAATTTCATGTGATCATTCATATATATATATATGAATGGATGCTCTTGCTGAAAAAAGAAATACATGAGCACACATTAAAGCAGAGCTTTGATTCTGAACTCTTTATCCTGAACTCTGAACAATGGATACTTATGAATCATTTGTGCCGCATACTGAAGCCTTTTGAACTAGTAACAAGAGAAATCAGTTCTGCTAATGCATCTCTCATCCTGGATCTCTCACTCATCCAGATTTTAAAATTGAAATTTAGAAGAATAAGACCATGTTTTTGGAGGGACAGGGGAAAAAATTGGATAATATGCTGGACAGTCGGGAATTGAATTTTAGACTGAATAGGATGGAGCAGTAAGTGGAAGATACATATACTCTGCTTTTCAAGGTACACTGTTTAAGAAAAGTTTCTAAATGAAACAGGGATAAAACTTGACAGAACAGTTTGCATTGCTTCCTTTCCCTAGTGATCTGTCATAGGGCAAGTCTATACTGCAACACTACATTCAGCTGTGCCGTTCCAGCGCATCTGGTGAAGACGCACTGTGCCGATGGGAGAGCACTCTCCTGTCGGCATTATTACTCCATCTCGGCGAGAAGGGCAACACTAGCATTTAGAGTGACCAGATATCCCGATTTTATAGGGACAGTCCCGATTTTTGGGTCTTTTTCTTATATAGGCTCCTATTACCCCCTACCCCCGTCCCGATTTTTCACACTTGCTGTCTGGTCACCCTACAAGCATTAAATGGAACAGGCAGGGTAGAAGCAGCATTGTTATAGCGGAAGTTCTCATTTGTGATGCCAAACCTCTCTTATATGCTAAAGTGTCTATTCTCCAACAGCAGGACAATTTTTTTAATGTAGATTAGGCACATATAAGTGCATTGATTCCTGCATTTAAAAAAAAATCTGTATGTCCATTTATTTCAATTTCATCTTAGTGAATCAGGTCCTGATTCAATACTAACCAAAAACCTTTGAAATAACTGAAAGCTTTCTCAGCCAATTCTGTGTCACCGCTCTGAAATTAGTACTGAAATTAAATGGCTCAACAGCGCTAAGACGTTCCCCAACTACTCCAGCAAGCAGTCACTCACCTCTAAGGTTAACAGGATAAAGGCTGGATAAAGAAACTACTCATTATACCAGCTCTACAAAGAAGCAATTATGAGACTTTATAAAGTGGTTTCAAATATATTTTTCAACTAGGACTCAGACAAATATTAGTGGCAGCAAATTATAGTACTTAGCAGAATTATCACCCAGTAAAGAGACTCTTTTAATCTATAAAAAATATCAACAAAAGATGTAAATATGGACTCCTCAATGGGTGGCATATCTTGAAAAAAATATACATCTAATCTCACAGTGTGTTACCTCCAGTACCTGGAGAGAAGGTTAACAATTCAGAACAGTTTCCTACAGCTGTAGAATATATTTTGATGTAGATATCAGAGATTTAAAATCCATTGTATAATCATAGGGCACATGCAAGGAACCTGGGGACATATTTTTCTATGGTAAAGTGTTGGAATGCTGTTTTTCATTTTAATCAATATTACTCCCTATTTTTAACAAATTATATTTCATTCTGTGGCCTTTTGGTTCTAATTTTTCCCATCATAAACAGCAACAGCGTTTTCACCACCATGAATACAATTTGCAGGCTGCGTATTCCCATTACACATTCATTTATCTCTACATATAATATGCAAGTGGGAGAAAACCAAGGCTCACCCTTACAGTAACTGGAGACCAGTAGCCAGATTCTGCTTTCATTTGCACCGCTTTAAATCTAGAGTAAATCAACTGAAGTCAACAGATCAAATTCTGCTCTCACTTATATAGGTATAAATCTGGAGTGAGTCTATTAGTTTCTGTGGCTTTATGGCCTGAAGTGCTGAGTACCCAGAGTTCCAGTTCAAGTCAGTGAAAGCTGCAAATGTTCAGCACCTCTGAACGTCAGACTGTTACTCCAGATTTATATTAGTGTAACTGAGGAAAGGTTTTGATCACTCTAGCAGATACACCAGACACAAAACTAAGCCTGAGAAGGCAGTGGAAATGCTAGAGGTCGAAGTCCCTCACTGGTTTTGTCTCACCTTTGTTCTAAGAGTGGTTCCTTACAGTCTCACTATTGGACACCATCACTCATTAAACACGACAAACTGCTGTCACAGGCAAGAAGCATTTCTGTGGTTACTTGACATTTCTCTCTCCACACGTGGTGACTTTTCAGTTCCTCCTTTAGTCAAAGTAGCATTGCACATATTTTTTTAAGCTCCTTCCATTAAAATGTTATGCAAACACTTTTCTGGATGATACCCCAGTGGATCTGGATCCCAGCACCAAATCATGTGTTCTGGTATGCAAAGGAAGTATAGTTCCAAGATGGTGTCAATTACTACAGATGCTTTCTGCCAGCCATGCTACTGCCTTTGTAAAGGAACCTAACTGATACCACATTCTCAATTATTTTTACCTATAGACAGTATGTAGACGTCTAACTTAAATGTTCAAAATCCATCATGTTAACTAAATAAACTTTCATAGATGGTATAATCCTCCCTTCTTCAGTCATTTTAACTAATTGAGGGGTGAACCCCAAAAGGTTCAGAGTTCAGATTCAGTTTAAACACCACAAAATCTGGATTCTTATGCAAAACTCTCAGAACATTTTAAGTGAAGAAAATTACAAAGAAAATCATAAGAGAACAATTTATCTGGAGATTTCCAGTGTTTTCTGCTTCTAGCCAGGCTGGAAATACAAAAACAACCTCTCTCATTTTATTTCAATACTTCTGGATTCCAGCAGGGATAGACCCATAAGAACGCACTGAAAAATGCCTTAGCTCTGGTTGTACTATATTTGCAATGTTAATATTCCCAAATGTTTCCAGTAGCATCTAGTTATTTGCAGATCACATAACTAGGAAAACTTCTTAGCCCAATGGGTGATATAATTCTACCCAGTACGCTTTTCCAAGCATATTGTATCCCTTTGTTTTTCCCACATTGTGTCTCCATTTTTAAAACCCATCTTGCTGGACCTGGAAAACTGTCCTCCCTCTAATTCACCAGAGGGATGTATATTACCCCTATGTTCACAGTTCTGATTATTGACTCCAAGGTGAAACAGCTATTGAAACTGCACAGCTGGAGAATCTACATTCATTGAAGACCCCACACCTTTGTTTACTATTGGAAGAGTGGATGTTTTACTAGCTCAATTCAAGCCCTCAGATGAAGGAGACAAAACCAGGAACTGTAACCTAAGCCCAGGCCTTGCCCATGCTGAGGATACCAAGAGTTGCATGATTTAGTGACTCTTCTGTCTGTTTTTTGTCCATATTTATGTGTCTTTCTGTTATGAACATCACACATTAAAGTGAACAGACAACAAGTGCCGCTCATCTAACTCCACCAAGCAAGCAGATTCAGAGCTGGACTTCTACAAATCTTATTTACTCTATTGGTTAAATAATGATATCTAAACAGGGATGATTTAACTGACTCTGGCAGTTCTCAGAGTAAATTTAATTATACTTTGCACTTATTACAGTTTTCCTTTGTGTGCCTCTTGCTTCCCAGCAACTCTGAAACACAGACTTAAGTTTGCCATATAATACATCTCCATACCTATAGTGGTGACATGTGTTAACAGATGGCATTGTGAGCACGTCGCAGCAGATCAACACAAGTTGTCATTTTTGGTGGCTGCAGTTTTCCCTAAAGTTATCACAGTCCAGCACAGCAAGGTGTGGAGTAATCACAGGCCCTTTCCTGTTGGCTGGGAAGAACATGACTAAGCACTATAGCTTTTTATAGCACTAAGCATTGAACTTTCGAGAAATGCCTTTATAGGCATTGAGTACATTTATTCTGTGAGTCTGTTAAGTAACCCAATGTGTTTTGGATGACACTGCACAACCACAAACATGGTGAAATCTTTTCCAAGCACTGAAATTTCAGATCCTTTATGTGGGCTCTACAATCAACAGCACCCAGCATATGCAATAGTCAAAGAATATGTATGTGTAAATTGTAAAATTGCACTATAGAATTATATTAAATGCACAATAAGGGCTGTAACACAAGACAATGAGAGTTGATGTTCAGACGAAGGAAAGAGAAAGATATACTGGGGACAATATGGAGCATTAATGAAGAAACTGGGTTAGAATATTGTGCATCTCATATTTCTATGGCTGTGCAAACCTCTCTGGGTTTGGACTGCATGGATTATAGGAACTGAACCTGGCAGAGTTTTCTCCACAGGGCTTGGTTTGGTCAGCACAGAGGTACTGATTTATGTAGCACCTGAGCCTCTATGAACCCCATCCCCACTATTGTTCTGAGCTCCCGTTGGCAACTTGGCAGGGTAGATCAGGCTTTCTTCAATAAAGACTGTTTCTAAGGTTAGGGTAGACGCTGCCCCTGCTTACAGCCCCTAAGGGGTCTGCGGAAGGAAAGAACAAGTTGCTGACTAAAACCAAGGGGATCTGCAGTGAGGGACACCTATCCCATCCCAAAGATTTGGGAGGTCAAATGAGGGGAAGGAGCCAGCAGTGGAATGTTTTGCACTGTGCAAATCCGAGTAGCCGAGTTTACTGAGCTGATGCGCCTCAAACCATCCTTATTTCAGCGTTCTGTGGGAATACAGCCCTACAGAGCAGGAATCCGTGGACACTGACCACTCTCACGCGACAACACAGATTAATCTTTTGCAGCCCTCACATATGCCAGTTAAGCAGATCCTGAAAATCAAGTTCAATCTCTTACCATCATTTAAGAGAGTCACACCCTGTTTCCAATGGTGCCAATCTCAAGCATTCAAAATCATGAGTCAGCCCTCCAAATAATCAGGGCTAATGTAAAAATCATGAGATTTTTAAAAATAATAAATGTGGAGTTCTTTTCTGGTTCTGGAGAGTCTGAGGAATTGAGCCTTGCTGGGAGAATCAGGCATCTGAGTCTCTTCCTTTCTCTGTAGAAGAGTTGAGAAAGCATTGCTCATCACATGAGGGCAAAAGGCTGCCCTTGACAAGCCCAGCTTGGCTTGCAAAAGGGTGATAGAGACAAACTGATGGTTCTATACCCTCACAGCTGAATAGAGGCAGGAATCACTTTGAAAATCAGCCAGCCACCTTCATCAGAGGAAACCCAAATTTAAAGGGAAACCAGGGGGACCGTGTTCTTTAGAAATAAAGAGCTCAATGTCCTGTAGAAACACTGGAGACGAGCACAAGCTGCCACATGTGGATCTAGATTCTAGTCAAGATTTCAAACATCCTGTCCCCCACACCTCCAAAAAGGGTCAGGGTAGTTCTGATCAGGGGTTTTGGCTTAGCCCGTTATTGTTACTTATGTATTACAGCCCCAACCCTGGGCTAAGCATTTATAGGGATTATAAAAAAATGTGCCCACAAAATTTAAATCCTGATTGTGGGGCTAATACTCGCTTTCCCTAAACTTTGGTGGCATTTGTTTCAGAGCCACTTATAATAAAATATCTTTGTTACTCACACCTCCAAGGCCTGTTTTCACATGGTTTTTGTAATACCAGTGGGCATGTGCTGTATTTGACATTGATAGGACTGTGCACGTTGTATCCAGTGAACTCACCTCAGCTGGGAGTTTGTTTGGGGAGATTCCTTCTTTACAGCTTCCTGCTGGTCCGGGGGAAGTGCCCCCTTAGACAGGCTGAATTTAAAGCCAGTGTGTACCTAACTGAGGAAGACTCAGACAAGGAGTAGCCTGGAAAATGGAGGATACAGGAAACAGCTAGGCCCAGCTCTACAAACAGTGATTAACAGTGAGCCCTGGCACCGCTACACTTGGCAGTTCATAGCCCTAGCACGTCTGGGTTGCTGCGTCAGTTATGAATGTAGAAAAATTGCTTGAACCCCAGCACCTAATTACATGAGCCGCGGCAGTTCTTTCATTACAAATTAAGCACTGACTCCTAACTTCCACTGAAATTAAAGGAAATTAGGAGCCTAAATACCTTTGTGGACCTGGGCCTTAGTAACTAAATTCCCATTTGATTCCAATGGGACCAGGATTTGACTCTTGGATTCAGTGAGAGAGAGAACTCTGACAGTACACCTTATCAAACAAACCAATAGCAGAGCTTCCCACAACTCCCCTGGTTCTCAGTAACCAGGGATGGGAATGTTTACTGTCATTATGGCCCCTTACTCATGCAAAACTCCCATTGACCTTAAATGTAAGGTCTGGGCTGATTTTTCTTGTGTCTATTTTTTTTTCTTTTGTTTGTTTGTTTTGCTCAAGCACTGAATGTTCATGCTATTTTTTTTTAAAGAACTCATTGTCCTTATATTGATGCCTGAAATCAAGGTCACAAAGCAGTTCTTTTAAAATCCTCTACAATGAGGATTTTTTTCTTTCCTTCTTTTTAGTAAGCCTTGTTTTTAGTTCACATGCTTATATATAGAGATTCCCTAATTTGCAGTGGACCACAAATTTGCAACTTTAAATATGGCTAAGGTCCGCATGTATATCTTATTAGCTAGGATGTTATTGAACAGATAAAAAGTTAATGCAAATATGAAAATATGACTTGCATGAGAATATGTAGTAGGAAATTGTTCAGGATATTTTTGAAGATTCCAAACTTGGCTCCTGAGTCCCATGGTCCACCCGTGCAAAGACTATGCTTACAGTCCTATTGCAGAACGGCCTCGAGGTTCTGATTTCATAACTCACTACAGTATATTGCTGCAAAACAACTTTAAAGGTTTATTTTCTTTCAAAATAGACAACATATTAGTCTGAATTAGGAGTTTAAAGCTTAGAAAATATCACCCTAAAATATATGATCTCCTTCTTTCACTAAATTAGTTATGAAAAGCATCCTAAAAATCCAGTGAGATGCTCAGCAGATTTTAAAATCAGGCCACTTACTCAGGTAACGAAGGCCCTGGTCTTGCAGCTCAACCCAGATGGGCAGACCACAGCACCCACTCTGAGCACCATTGAGGTGACAATAGCGCCACACAGGTCTGCTTGTGAGGATTCAGTTACAGGATCAATGCCTTAGTCAGATGCTTAGCTGGTGTCAATGGGTCTGGTTCAGACTGGATTTAGGAGCCTAAATGTTAGGCAGCCAATTTTGAAAATTGATACCAATTTTTTTTCTATTTTAAGGTCCTTTATCAGGGGACTTAATGTCCTGGCATGGAATTGTACTTGATGCTCCAGCAGGCCCTTTTCCAATCTGTATTTAATTTTAAAATTACCAAATTGTCTTCATATTTTTCTTCAAAAAATGCTCCAAAGATAAAACTTTCAATGGTATGTTTCATCCAGGGTAAAGTTTTATTTCCCAGTTATACAGCCACAAATAGAGAAAGTTTCCAGAAAAGCTGCTCCAATTTTAACTGTACCATCACACAAATGACTCTGGTAAAACAGTGCAGAACAGACGCCACTTACCATTTCTCTCTCAGAACCATGGTAAAATACATGAAAGGTCATATACAAGATAGAATTTGACATAATAAGATTTCACTCCTATGTTAATGCACCTCAGATCAAGTCTGCAAAAGTGAAATAATAAATTTAGGAAAACAAGCAAAATGACCCTACTGGTTGGTTGGTTTTCTAGATACCATCTACATATTTTAGAAACGTACAACCTTCTAATCGAAATGAATAAACTACTCAACCATAAAGTTGCTATAGAAGATATGCTTGTTCTGATTGGAAAGGGCATCTGCTATCTGCAATATTGATAATACTTTTCAAATTTCATCTGCTTTTGTTTGCATTCTGTGTCGTCTGTTTAAACACACTGGGAATAATAATGAATCCCAGCATTATCTCCACTTTTTCAAGGCTGAACATATAACTTTATCACAAAAATAATTAAAATTCTTTGGCACTCTTGTATCTTTTCCATTAAACGTTATCAAGCAGTGACAATAAACTAACATCAGTCCAAGGCTGCCCATATGCTGCTTTTAAAAAGAATGCATTTGTCCCAGGGTGAGATACATGAATTTTGTGTTTACAGGGTCAAACAATTCTGAAGTTTTTTTACAGTGTAAAGACTACAAATCTATACACACACACACTGCAACCAAGCATCATTAGGTAGGGATGGGACACCTATGAATTGTCTTGCTAAAATGTTCTTTGATAGGCAAACCTTAGTGGCTTAATAATTTGGAAAATTACAGATATAAATATTTTTCATAATAGTAATACACATTCAAACCCAAAGATGGATGTTCCAAAATGTTTTCAGAATGCATGTTCAATTAATCTCATGTGTATTAATGGATTTTCTGACAATTTATTAGTAAGTCAGTCTATATATAAGATTCATTCCAAAATAAAGTGGTAATGGTGTTTATTTTGGGTTTATATTTACAGTGTTGCCACTTTATTATGAAATTAATCATTTTATGTCACCTTTTGTAAATCAGGTTTCTCTTTTTTATTTGGGGCACATTAGGTTTAAATATAAGATTTTATCTGTTCAGTTATTGTTCGGTATCAGTTAATAATCATCAGCTATTTTAGAAAGCAACCTCTGATAGCTGACTTTCCACCCACGCTGAATAATTTGCCAACTAAAAACAATGTAGGTTTTAAAACATATCACTGGAATTCCTAACTCTGAAGTCTGTCTTTATAATTTTTATAATGTGCTAACTTCTGCTTAAAATGTAGTAAAGCAATGATGTTGATCTCATTTCAATACTACATACGCAGTATTGCATAGTAATGCACTGCCTTTATAAGCCAGAAAACAGTACCAACTCACTAAACAGATCCATCAGGATAATTGAAGAACTCATTTCAGAAGAACTCCCATATGAAAGCAGAAATGTTAAAAGATGTTAAATTTTCTTTTTGGGTACTGTTGGCTTGCCTGATAAGCAGAAGCAAGTTTATACAGCTCTGCAGCTAGCGTAGAATGCTTAAGCAAGAAATCCATAACTTTTAATATGATGAGATTGTCCTGCTAGGAGAGATGGATTTTTTCCAATATCACTGCTAACAAACAAGTAGAGTCTCCTGTATCAGCACATTTCTGTTTTCTACTCTGCAGCACACATGTGCTTCATTAGAAAACAACACATAGCTCAACATTTTAGTTATATTAAAAATGAGTCATGTCACCAGACCAGTTGATGGACAGGTATCTTAACTTATTTCTTTAAGGAACAAACACACAATCTTATATAGATACAAGGTTAAAAAAAAAGATGAGAAAGTATGAAGTTATCCAAGAGTTAGTGGAAATGTTGCTTACAAGAGTGACTGCACAATGGGCAGATACTGTCACACAATGTCTTATTACATGGTTTCAAACTCCTATTCACAGTCCCACTTGCTGCAGAAAACTCAAATATGTTTCAGATAGGTGCTAAATAAAAGACATTACTTTTCATCTGCCTTTTTGCTTAATGCTAATATAGTCACTTGTCAGTGGATGTAAAAGTAAAGGAGACAAGAGTTTATTTTTATACCTCACAGAACAGCAACTGGTGATTTCCCTTAGATCATTGCTTTAGTATATGCAGACATTAAGCTTTTTTTCTTTTTATATTTTAGACATACTTTAGTTTTTATTCAAAACAGTCTTATGCCAACTCTGACACATTAATATTACCTCCAAGGTAGGTGGAGTTTTAGTTTTAAAACTTTTCTGCAAAAGCCTTCATCATCTTATCTTACAAATTTAGATATTACATATAATGAGTAATCACGCTGATATTATTCACTTCTTCAGACGTTGGACTGAGGACACGAATTTTTGATGCACCTAAGAATTTACACAAGATGCATTTTAATGAGCAGTCAATATGTACGAGGACCTAACCACAAGAAAATGTAGGTCTTTTTTGATTCTTGTAAACTAAAGATCAAAAGGGAGTTTTTTGTCTTAAAACGGCACTAAGTTTGCTGCACCCAGGTCCAAATTCCTTACTCAGAGCCAAACTAGGCCCTAGACTAGCAATAACAATTGTGGGGCCAGGGTGATGTTATTCCAAGGAGAAAGAGCAAACAGGTCCTTTCTTTCTGCATGACTTTTATTTTTAGAATCAGAGAAACAGCAATGGACTAAAAGGACAAAGTCTCCATAAACAAACACAGTGTATTTGACTCGCTCTGCAGCAATCATCTTAAACTTACAAGGAATACCCCACCTGAATGGCTAGGAAGCCTACTTCACTCTTAAAGGGACAGTACTGTGAACACACCCTTGTAGTTACATAGCTAACCCAGCCAGGAAACCCTGAAGGCCAGATTCTTGGCTGCTTTAGAACTTTCTTTGCGCCAGCTCAAAGGGACTGTGAAGCTGGTTTAACTGGCCACCTGAGGTTTAATCAATAGAGTTATTCTAGATTTACACCAGTGTAAATGAGAGTACAGTTTAGCCTACAGCTATTTTTTGTTTGTTTTGAAGGCATAAATGAGACCCCCTTCAAAGAGAATTTACTGCCGAGTTGCTAGTGGAGATGTGGGATCAGAGTGGACCAACTCCAGGAAAGTGTCCTGGCACAGTATTAGCATAGACACATCACCTGTGGCCAAAGTTGAGCTTGCAAGAGCAGTTAAACTTAATTAGGGCAGGTCTTCACTACAGGGGGAGGTCGATTTAAGATACACAAATTCAGCTATGTGAATAGCGTAGCTGAATTCGACGTATCGGAGCTGACTTACCCCGCTGTGAGGACGGCGGCAAAATCGACCTCTGTGGCTCCCCATCGATGGCGCTTACTCCTACCTCTGCTGGTGGAGTAAGCGCGTCGATTTGGGGATCGACTGTCGCGTCCCATCGAGACGCGATAATTCAATCTCCGAGAGATCGATTTCTACCCGCCGATTCAGGTGGGTAGTGTAGACCTAGCCTTAGTTATTAGACTCGCAGAACTCAGCATGTGCTATGATCTAACAGACTGAGGCCCCAAACTGTGAATTCTTCAAATATTATAGTTATTATAATAGGCTCATAGATAAGCCGAGTCAGGCTTGTTTAATATTTGGATGGGAGACCAATACATGCTGCAAGAAGGAGTTGGTGGCTGCAGTTAGCAGTAGATAGGCAGCACTCTTCTCTTTGAGTGAGTACTGTACCAATGCTCAGCATGATCCTAGCAAGAGCTAGCAGGATTAAAGTGGAGTCTATTAAGGTTAATTATCAGAAAGTTACACCTTCTCTACCATGCTTTCTTTTTCCCCTTCTTCCTTTTCCTCACCTAACCTCCCTCTGGTGTTCTCAAGTATGTATTCCTACTCTATTCAATTAGCCTTAGGTACAGCACAGAGGACTCAGTTACCGGCAGTCATTATCCCAAGCACTTTTCATAAAAGTAAGGGTATTAGTCCCAGAGTCCTGGCAAAATTCCAGCTAAGCTAACATATTTACATTCTACCCTTTCTACAGGTATCTTTTTAGTTTTAAATGGAGGAGTTATTCTTCAATTCTTCTCCTAAAATTGTTGTGTAGTATGGCTGGTACTGGTAAGTTCATTCTTCATTTCCTTCCAGTAGCTGATTAAATAGTCAGCACTGTGTGGTCAACTCTCATGATTTTATCACAAGTCTCATGATATTTGGTGTTTTTCTTAAAGTCCTGCTTCTGAAGTCATGGATTATGTGAGAATCGCAGCTTGCTTTCTTTCTTTTTTTAAAAATGTTAAGTTTCTAACTCATATTTGTGGAGAAACACTTAAATATGTTATTCCAAAGAACCCAATACAATCTCATGGTTTTTTTGGGCCTGACTCATACTTTTTCAATGCATGAAGTTGGCAGTATTGTCAGTGGCAAAGGATAAGCCAGGCCTATTAAACAACTAAGGCCCAGCTCTGGCCTGTGCCAATCTTTCAAGGACTGACTTCTGTCCTCAGTTATGCCAATGAAATGGAAGACTTCTGTGGGGTTGTGTGAGTATAACAGAGCAGGATTGGACCCATGTGTTCCAGAGTGAATGAAAGCACCATGTCAAATGCTGCCCATGCGTACTCCCATGTGTCAGTCACTTGACTTCAATGGATTTGTATGGGTGTGAGAAGATTATATATATATATATATATATACACATATAAAATCACACACACACACACAAAGGCCTCCTTGCCCCCCCCCCCCCCCCCCCCCGCCCAAGGTGTGACGCTGGCAGACCAGGTTCCCTCCCTTGCCAAAGCTTTAGGCCTCAGCTGAGCACTGACAATTTCATTGCTGGAAATCAATCTGTTTCACCTGTGTTAGCATGGTTAGGGTGGGTATTGGACTTATAACAATGTGTTATATGAAATGCTTATAAATTCCTGCATGCATTAATCTCACTTATAAAATATTACGTTATAGCATGTGATAGACAGATACGTTTTTGTTTTGTTTTGAAGCTTTGAACACAGTCAGGAGGAGTCATCTCCTGCCCATCAAGAAGTCCTATCAAAACTAAATGGGCCATTGTGCGATATCACAATACAAAGACTTTGTTAATTGCCCCCTAAAACACATGAGCAGGATACATGCAAAAGGGCTCATCCCATCAGCTTGGATTCTGGAAGAAGGAAATAAAAATAGCTAACAAGAAAAATTTTCATCTTTTATTGTTTGGATTCTCACAGGGCTGGAGCTACGAAACAGAGATACCCAGGGTCAACCTGGGTTAGCCCTAAAAGACATTCAGAGCTGACAGATTACTACAATTCTGTCACCTTTTGAAACCACAGACTGTAACTCATTTGGGTATATATGCTTGACTGCTTTAACCTTGTAATAACTCTCTCATGTCTTTTCTTAGTTAATAAATCCTGTTTACTGTAGGATTGGCTCCAACCATTGTCTTTGGTTTGAGATCGAATGTACAGATTAGCATAGGGTAAGTGACTGATCTCTTGGGACTGGAAGCAACCTGAATGTTTTTGGTCTTTGGTATACAACCAACTATCACTAAGTCCAGCTTGCAGGGATGGCAAGATAGACTGGACTGACCAAGGGGACTGTCTGTGACTTCCTGGTACAGTGCTTTAGTGCTTTAGGAGTTCACACTTTTTACTGGGTTGGTGAAATCTAACTATAGACCATAGAACCAGTTTGGGGTTTCTGCCCTGCTTCCTGACAGTCTGCCCTGAGATTGGTACTCATGGTCATGAACCACTCTAGACAGTGAGACATGAGGCAGTAAGGGCCACCTCTGACACCCATTTTTAAATAGTCTCCTAAGGTTTCTGGTATATTTTTTACCATCTAGTAAGTGGAGAGGTTTTTGCTTATTTGTAGCATTATTGCTCGAGAGAGAGAGAGAGAGAGAGAGCGCGGTACAGTGCAAACAGTCTCGAGCTAGGAGGATAGATGCACACAGTGACCTGGATTCTCAGCTCTGCTCAGCCCAGGATTCAAGTGGGGGAGCAAAAGTAGCTGCACAAAATCTTTGAGCTTCTCCACTTCTTAAAACTACTTATTTTTACCAGCTACTATTAAGCTCCCACAGGCCACTATGCTGGCAAGCCATGACTGCAGCACACAGCTCTTTGTTCACGTACTTCACAATGGACACAATCCCAATTTAAAAAAAAGACTTTCCACAAAGACTTTCCACGAAGACCATTTTAATATTTTTACCTCGTCAATTTTCAAGACAGTGAGTAGAAGGGGCACTGAGTTGTGTTGCTTGGGTGAAAGAAAACCTGGCCCCATTCAAGTCAATGTTGAGTTTTGCATTGACTTCAATGGGGCCAGGATTTCACCCCTTGTGTGGATCCATTGAATCCAGTGGAAATTACATGAAAAGCACACATAAGAATCAGATCCTTTAAAAGTTCTCACCAGGTCCTCGCCAATTTTTTTTTAACTAAATTAAGGAAAACGCACATTTTAGATAACAGAAGAGGCATATATTAATTTTGACACTCAACTCGGTTAGTTTTATTCATAGCTAATGCCAAATATTTCAGCTGGACATAGTGGCTCTGATTCTCCTCTCATTACACTGATCTCACGGAGGTGAAACTCCTAAATATGTTGATCAGCCTTTGCAGTGACATGTAGATCTGATGTATTCCATTTGCAGCATGGTTTGCTGGGGTCCGTCTCATGGCAATCTCACAAATATTATTCCACCGTTCTCTCACCCAGGTTTCACGATTCCCTCCCACCCCCACCGACCCAATATTGAAAGACAATCAGCAAATGAATGATTTCACATTTTCAGCCCATTAAAATATTTATTGCTGGTGTCAATAAAAAGTTTTTAAAAGATAAAATATATTTGTATATTGACTGCAAATCCTACATGGATGTAATGGCACCAGGCACTGTACCACATCATGAAATAAAAATTAAATTGTAGTTGGGCTTTTAAATCAACTCAATTAAAATAAAGAGATTCTTGGCTTGATATAGGGAAATATTTGTATTTCCAATTCTATTTGTTAATACATTGACATATGTGCTATTTTTTAAATGTAGCACTAAGTGCACTTTCTGTCAATGCCATAGATTTTTTAATAGACTGAGAAAATGCATTTCATTTCTTCTTATTTTCCTTCAATACATCATTTGGTTCTGCTTTTTTGCCTGCATGAAATTCATTTTCTAATGGAAATATTTGTTTTGTAAATCAAATATGTATTATGCACAAAATGCAAAGCACAAATTAAATTATGTTAATGAAATGAAAGAGATATGAAATGCATATTTCATGGACAAAACATAACCTCAGCAAACAACCATTTCTTGATAAAATCTTTAAACACAATCTCATTCTGTGACAGACATATTGTTAAAGCAGATAGCACCTCATTTAAATGGTTTCCTTTAATATTAGTGCTTAGTATATAATTGTAAATAACTTTTGGGATGAAAAACCAATAATGAAATATTGTCTTTAATAGTTTGCTATTGATGTCAGCATAAAATTTGGAGTAGTTGAATATTGGAAATTGGGAGTGCGCACACATATAGTCAAAAGCTGTAAATGATTGCATATTTAAATAGAGCTGACTAAGGCAAAGATGTTATAGATATTAGTAATAGGCAGAAAATTATGCTGACCTAACATTATTTGACAAAACCTACTGTTTTAAATTATATATTGGTTACACTTAATGAATAATAGATTCTGTAGGTGTTGTTTCTCTAATCATAATGCTGATGACACTATATGTAGGAGACTTCTTAGTCATCCTTCTGACAATAAAAACAGGTAGAGATCACAAAGGGCAGAGCAATATGAAATCACATTATGAGTCTTAGTATTAGCCTCGTCTTCAGCAGGACAAATACTTCCAAGGAGCAAAACACCCCTTCTTGGTTCATTGAATATAACCACAAGAATATATGAATTTAAACAAAACTGAGAATTTCATGTGGGTGTTTGTTTGCTTTGTTTTCCTAAGCAGAAGAGGCATTATATGGATTCCATCTATCTGTTGGGTTTTATCACTGTTCCATAATTGATTGGATTCTACCTGCTGGGTCTTATCTACCCTATCTCTCTCTCTTCATCCATCTCTCAATCTCAAGTATGCAGTAAATCGAGAACAGAGCTCTTGAAACATGAGACAATCATAACTGACTTTAAGGGCAGCAACGAACCTATTAAAATCACCAAAGGGACAAGTGACTCCTCTCCTTTATTCTATTTTTTATGAACAATGCTACCAAAGAGAAAGAAGACAGTGTAAAATTTAAACAAAAAATGACGCCAAAACCAAGATGACCATTATGAAGCTGGAAGATACCTATAATCTGACAAGGGATGAGAAGACCAGAGGATTTATTTGAACATTCCTGCTCTATCTATGAACACAGGACAGTTACACATAATCAATACGGATCTGTTTCATTTATTAAGGGGAACATGTGTATTTGTTTTTACATTAAATATTAACAGAAAACCCTTAAGAGTCCAGTCCTGATTCTTGATAATCGTTTGGCATCTTCCTTTTTAGAAGGAGGAAGATAACTGGGCAAACTGTGAGAAAACAACTCCAGCAATATCTAGAGACTTCAAGTTTCTCCAACCTTAGTCAATTTGCTGTTAGGTCTAGGTATAACACAGAAACCATACTTAGTGTATCTGGCTAATGAGCTTCTCCGTGCAATGGACAAAAATAAGGTGTCTGTGCTGAGTCTCTTAGATGCGTCAACTTTGATACCATTGATCAGAAACTGCTGTTGACCTGCCAGAGATTCTCTGTTCCTTTCCTTTTGGGGAAAGCTCACCAAGTAGCACAATGCAATTGCTCAATTATCCTGAAGACCCTCTTATGTGTGGTTCACAGGGCTCTCTCTGTCTCTCTTTTTGTTCAATATGTATATAGGGCCATTGGGATAATTGGTAAGGAAGTATAGTACACTGCAATTATAAAACATAATATCCAATTCTATATTTCCATATCTCCCAACCCTGCTGTGGAACGATGTATCCAGTGCCTATTGTAAACTGGGACATGGCTGAAACTCAACCCCGATAAAACATAGATTATACTATAGGATGGGGGAAGGAACCATAAACAAAGACCAAAGTTACATGCATGTGCCCAACTAAGGGAGTATGTTCTTTTGGCTTCATATATATACACACAACTTTGCAATTTCATTGGATCCCCCACTGCTTATGGATATTCCATTCCTGTTGCTCTTCTCCCTTGCCCTTGGACTAGTCTTGCGCCCCCCGGTTGGGAAATACTACCACAGATAGCTTGGGTCTAGAGTATCTGAAACATCTGCCTCTCCCTCCAGCAGTTTTGACCATCTGAGAAGCTCAGGCTAAATACTCATCTGGTTACCTCAGTTTTCCATTCTGTAAATTGGGAGGAAGCTCTTACCCACTTTGAGATCTATGGATGAAAGAGTACTCTTGTTATAATATTTACAACAGAAAAGGAGCCTGCTATTCTGAGTGAAGGGCCCTTGCCTCTGGAACATGTTTTTTTCTTTGGTCTGCCAGAACCTTTATATCACACTAGTGTTGACGGAGTTTGTTCTGAGGTGGATGGTGGGGAGGAATTTAGTTTGTTTTATTGCTCAGGAGATTTCTTGGGGGATAGCCTTCCTCTTGCTGTAAGTGTGTTGATAGCCTAAGCGGCCTACCTGCAGTTATAGGTAAGTTTGAGGCCTGGGGAGGCTGTCTGAGGGGATCCCTTTATCTCTTTTTAACACATTTGATATAATGTAGCCATCATAGTGCCTAAAGATTATTTACGGTAGCAATAAATATATATAATAATAAACTCAGTAGTGCAATATCCATGATAGAAAAAAACGGTAACACTAAAAACTAGAACTGTGAGAGTGTAGAAACCTCCAATGACAAGTAGGATTTTCTGTTGTTATAACAAACTATTTGTTAAATCTCACCTGCTGTGTTACATGCTGTCACAGCTATCTCAATGCTATGACCAGTTAGGTACCATAGGTGCAGCTTTCATTTTATGGTAAAGAAGGCTGCAGATTTTTTTGTACACTATCCCCAGTAAGCTGTCCAGGAAAGCTGATAACAATCAGAAATAGATGGGGGATTATAAGCATCATGGGTACAATTCTGAGCAAGTTCTGTCAGGTGTGAAGAGGGAGAACAGGAACAAACCGCCTGAATGTGATTAGCACTGAAGCCTTCAGTGACTTCTGGCATAACAAAAAATTAAACCAAATCAAACAGCACAACTGTGTGAATCTCAGAACAACTCCCAACTTCCTTTGGGCCAGGACATCACATTGTTTCTGCCATGAACTAAAAAACTTCCAAACATTTTCAGGATCTCCTGACTTGGCAATTTCCCTAGGATAACCCAGTAAATTGCTGGAGGGAAAAAGTCCCAAGTATGATAAAATACTGGAATTTAACAAGAGCCAAATGAGAGCCTAACGAGAGCCAAAAACTTCTCTGGAGGGAGAATCCAAAGACAGATCTCCAAATATTTAGAGTCAGAGACGTAGTATTACTCCAATATGTCAAAGTAGTCTCCTTGGCAGCTTACAAAGTCATTTGAACAGAACATAAAAATGAAGAGAATATTTGCTATGGGAGGAAATATCAAAAACACCCTTAGAAGAAGCGTAATCTTCTGTTGTCCAACAACAACATTCCATCCCCAGATTTACTAACAGGGGAATAGGGAGTATGATCACATACAGTAAAATCAATTCCATGCTACATTTGTGTCTTTTGAGTAGAAACCATGGGACAAATTCTGGTTCTGACTCAATGGAATTACAGGAGTTGTGGGGGTATAAATCAGAATAGATCTGGTCCCTTATGATTCTGTTGTGTTTCTACTACTGATGGAGGAATAATGGATACCTAATTCTAAATTCTAATTTGTGCTTCCTACACTTATTTCATAGGCAATACATTTTTTATCAATTTTCCCTTTTGCATTATCAAATTTTGATCCTATATCATTTCCATACACACCCCAAGCCATTCTGGAGATCTTGTATACATCACTAGAGATTAATATTAGGTATTTGTAAAAGAAGGATATTAGCTTCTCCCTTATATCTGTCAAAATTAATAACTTCTTTATCACAGATAACTCCAGATCAATAAGAGATTCACAGATGTGGCTGGAAATAAAATGTATGGAAATATAATATCTCATTTGTAAGTATTCAGAAAAAAAGAGAAGTGGTTTCATTATTGAAATTGAGACTGAAACTGTTCAAAAGGTCAAAAGACTTCGAGGGCTGAAAATATCTGCCATATGGACTTAGCCTTTCAAATAGAAAACAAATTGTAGGTCAACCCAGGGGAAAGGAGAGAAATGAATTTCTACAGATAGGGCAAAGAAGGAAGAGATCAGAATCCTCTCCATATTGCATGCACACTTCTATCTGAACCCACAATAAGGCCAAAAAAAAGGGGGGGGGGGGCTGGACATAAATGCTTACATGATTGATGTAAATACTTTCAGAACAAGGGATAGCAGTTATGTCTGGCAGATGTCCACCTCCTGCACTGCTGATCATACCTGGTACCTCCTGAAGGTCTACTGATTTAAATGGAATAACAGTGTAAAGTGGCAATATTGCAGTGAGCGGACCCTGTGATTTTGGTCCAGCAGACATGATGTGGATTATATTTGTTAATGAACTGTATTGTTGCCTCCTAAAATCAATGGTTTCAGGAACACTAGAAAACATAAGCCCTGCCTGAAGCTTCACAGAAGTCTGGCAGTCTTTTGCCATTTGCAATAGAAAATAATTGACAGGAATCATATTCTCTTAGTCCCAATAATAATGATTCTGCCAAAGTTTTCAATCCCAAAGTTAGGTTCCTAGCTCTATGGTTAGGCATGTAAATGACTTTCATCTGATTGCCTAAACATGGCTTTAGGAGGTTAACTTTAAACTGAGGTTTGAAATTTTGTGTCTTCATTTTTATGGCTTTAGTGATTTTCATTTACCCATTTCATAAAACTGCACAAAGTAGTTCAATAGTATTTGCATTTCCCACCTTTCAGTTCGGCAAGAATTATCCTCTAACGACTTTCAGTTCCAAGGCCCAGTCTAAGATGCAGGGCTGAGTATCTCAGGATAATTGATTGCAGGCTAGTGGACCCCTAAGCAGAACTCCAAGTAAGTTAGCGCTGTGGGAGTTTGCCCACATGCAGCAAGTTGCAGGCTGGGGTCTTAAAATACTAAAAGTTAACTAAGGGTAAGGAGAAATTTTGACACTATAAGTTATTTTCTTACATGTATTTTAAATGAGAGGTGAGAAATATTACTAATAAAGGAATATAACAGAGTTGAGGCAGCATAAGTTAGGAGTTGTGGTGTGCGTGTATACACATACACACACACACACACAAAATGTTCATAAGACCCTAAATCTGTTAGGTGCCTAAGTCCCATTTTCAAAAGTGCCTAAATTACTTAGGAGCCACAGACATTGGGCTCTTAAGTTAATTGGGTTCTCTTCAATATTTTACCTTTTGTTGTCATTATCAAAGTTACAACAGTGATTCTTTTAAAGGTGTATCTTACTTGGTTCAATAATCTCCTCTTTGTAAACCCAGGTGAAGAGATCATTAACAAAATAATCCTGCGACATACTCTAAAGAATTGTGCTGCTTTCATTTTATGCTTATAAGCATTTGAGGATCATGGGATAGAATGAACGAACAATACTTTATATAAAAATATTAAAATGTCCTCAGTTCATATCCCCATTTACCCAGAGGATTTCTCCCTTTTGCTTTTCTTTAATAGTTCCCTTAAGCTACCCTGGCTTTTCCTATTAACTGGTTCTGTCCAGTGGCGCTAAGCCTTAGGGTTCAGCAAGTTAGATGCTGGAGGCCAGGGCTTTGTGAGGCCAAGGGCCTGCTGAAGTAAAAACTAGCTTTCTTCCCCTTTTTTTCCTGAGCCCCTCAAACTTTAGCTGACCCATAGTAAAATCCCTTTTAACAAGGCTTAGTTCCTCGTTGAACCAGTTAAAACTTTGCAAAAATAAACAAGGGCCATTCTTTGCTTTTTCCAAGGCTTTGAAATTCTTTTTGAATAGGAAAGGGATAAGCACTTCACCCTACCTGAACAGAAAATGCCACAGAAAGAGAACAAAGGGAAGTTTGTCAATCAGCTAGGGAAAAGGAAATGTATTTAACATACAAACATCCAGGGAAGTACATTTTGTATCCCTTTATTTTTTCACTGAATGCCCTGTCCTGCACTGAAATCAATGGGACTTTTCCCCTTGCAAGGTCAGCCCTGTGTGTCTTTTTAGACTGAGAGGAAAACTGCACTTTGTCTCGTGAGTCTGGAGATGAAGAGCCATAATCTGCCATGGCTAGTTGCTGAAAAACGTTGCATCTCACCCCATAGATAACTGTGCACGCGAAACCTTCCTGCTTGCATGTTGCCACAACAAAAATGGTCCAGCGCACAGGATCCTCAGATTGCCCATTTCCAAGAAAAGGTTGTGGTTTGAGAAAACAAGGCACAAAAACAAACTTAGGGCCTCCTGGGGAAAAGACTGAAGGCCAGAAGGGATGAAAAGCAGGTGGATCTGGGAGTTAGACAGGGAAGGGTAGGGTGACCAGATGTCCCGATTTCATAGGGACGGTCCCGATATTTGGGGCTTTGTCTTATATAGGCATCTATTACCCCCGCCCCCTGTCCTGATCACCCTAGGGAAGGGTGGGATAGTGTAATAAGCCTCAAAGGCAGGGTCATTCCCTTTCTGCCCATCACTCTGGGAGAAGGGCAGGCTGGCAGATCTCAGCTGCATCAACCCCACGCCTCAGTGAGCAAGTTGATGCTAATCCTGTTAACAATTGCTCATCTGCTTTTCTATTTATCACAGTCGCTATGTTTTTAAAACAGACCAAATTTCTGAAAATTTAAATGCAAAAATGGCAATGTCTCCATTTCCCAGAATGGGGTGGTGATTTCAGAACAAAATTCACAACTTTAATGCCAACCAAGTCACTGCTTTAATGTTAGGTGGAAGCCCTGTGTAGGTTCTCAGCACCCAGATAGAGTCCAACCCATTAACACTGCAGTGGGCAACATTTTTCATTCTGAAGGTCCCCACTGAATAGAACCATTCTTCCTTCTGAGCATCATATAAACAAAGATACCTCTTAATAAAGGAAAGCATTTCCTGACCTACCTGGTCACGTTTCAATCTGAAGTGCTGTTTGTCATCTCTAAGTACTATTTTCCTAAACAATGAGTAGTGTTACTCCCTGGGGTTGCTCTCTGCTTCAATGGGGTGTAAATACCTGAAATATCCATGAGACAGTTTCAATGGTTATTCATACTCAGCTCCCAAAGTAGAAATACAAAGGATGCCATTTGACCCTATCCATGTCAAGATGATACCAAACATGTATAACATTTCAAAAATCAGGGGAAATCTCTCCTCTGTGATCTAATCTAACTGAACATATAGAAACAAAAGCCCGCTCCTCCATCAGCAAGCATATTGTATTGAAGCAGGACTCAAGGAGAATTGATTAACCAGCATTAGCCAGCTCCCACTGGTAGGCACACGATCTATAGACTCCAATCCTAAAAAATAATAATAATTTCACATGCATACGTTTACTCACAGTGTAGAAACTTAACCATTTGCATACATCTTCATAGGATCAGGGCCTTAGCCAATGCAGTTGCATTCCCACCCCCCCCCTTTTTTTTTTAATGTTGCATATCAAAAAACGAAGGGGGGTGGGAAATGCCCGGACAGGAACAAATGTGAACAGCCGTCAGTAGCTGAAATGTATTTTCTGGATGTTCTAGAGCAGTGATACTCAGACTGAGGCTCGCAAGCCACAAGTGGCTCTTTAATGTGTCTCCTGTGGCTCTTTGCAGCACATGGTATTAAAACACTGTGTGATTTAATTATTAACCAGTCTAAGTTATTAACCAATCAGGATGCATTTACTATGTTATTAACCAACTGTAGCTAATAAAATAATAATATTTGGTCAGTCACTTTGCTGTGAGAATATATATATATATAAAACATGTCGTGATCAGTGCAATCTATACGAGGGATGAAAGACCAATCAATCAAGATGATTCAAGTATATATATATATAGTAAATGAAACAATTAATTCAGATGATTGTTTGGTAATATTGATGGCTAATTTGGCTTCTGAACCACTGAGGTGTCAGTATCACTGTTCTAGATGAAGGTTGCCAAACAGGGCTGGGCAGAGTGCAAAAAAAAAAAACCTGCAAATAGTCATCCGCACATTTAAATGAATATACCGCATCTGCCTTGGTTTCCCCCTTGTGTTTGCTTTCTGCAAACTTTGGAGGAATCAAGTTTTGCTGGGCAAATGTTTGCACAAGGCAAATTTCAAAGTTGCATGCACAGACAATTTAAAAAAAAAAAAAATACATGCCAGAAGTGCTTATATGCTGATCCAATGAGTCCCCTGGAATTGACTTATCTGATCTGTCACAATTGACCTGCACACCTTGATTGACAAAGAACTCAAATATTCACAGAAGTTCAGGATCAAGCCACAAAGTTGGGGGAAGGAGGGGTTTAATTACAAAATTATCCATCAATAATTTCAAATAATAAATAAATTGGAAAGAATTGTGATCTGTCTCCAGATAGTCTATGAGCAGAGAGAGCAGCTAAATTTGTTGAATAAATTATTCATTATGGATTATTCGCTCAGCTCTACAGCAATAGTACTGACACTGTTTAATTTAATAGCAAATTAAGGGATTTTTCTCCTTACAAAAATGAGTGCATTGCTCCCAGCGACTTGACTCTTGAAGAAGCAATGCTGGAAACCTCTAAGAACAGCTCCCCTTGTCCAAGGCTTCAATTAGACTTTGAGTAGTAAAGAGAAGAGTTTTCTGATATACTATGTGACTGGGCAATAGTCCCGT
This sequence comes from Malaclemys terrapin pileata, assembly GCF_027887155.1. NCBI lineage: Eukaryota > Metazoa > Chordata > Testudines > Emydidae > Malaclemys > Malaclemys terrapin. Next base: position 22,745,236 of record NC_071518.1, read on the forward strand.
TGTGGGGACCCAGTATTGCCTGGTGGTATGTATAGGGGTGTGAGTCTTTTTTAAAAATCTGGAAACGAAGGACATCCCACTAAGTTCAGCTAATGCACTGAAAAAATTCAGGATGTTTTGAACTAGACCTGAAATCCTCCAAACAAAGCGAGCCTCGCTTTACTTCAGATTTTGTTGGGGCCTGGACTGACTGGTATTCCCTATCTAAATATGTCCCACTCTCCTCTGTTCCTTACCTTTTTTCTGAGTAGTAGGATGAAAAATCTGGTAGACTTCCACATTCCTTGTATTCCTTCATCTCTGGCACCTTCAAGGGGTAGCCAGTGCTACCCTCCTACAAAGGAGCCTTAAACTCGAAGCAAAACTCAGGAACTGTGAAACTCTGCCAACCAAACCACTCCTAGCTGAATGACCTATTGGGGGGGTTATTTTTTATGTATTATTCTTCTATATTTTCCATGATACTGTGAATATTTTGTACTCAACATGTTTATTTTATAGATCCTTTATAAATGAATACCTCTTTAGGAGTTTGCACCAAGAATTTTTGACGCTGAGAAACTTTGATCTTCAAAGTCTCCAAAGAATAGAATGGTTGCTGCATGGTACCATAATTTACTGGTACTGGCAGAATTCATTCTGTGACTCAATTTAGCTATTATAGCATATTATTCTAAGGTGACTGTCATCATAGTATCTAGCTGCTAGATGATGTTCACAAGCCAAGTGATGGCTCAAGTGATCAGAATAACCAGCCCATCTACACTCTTCCAGATATGTTTTCAGACATGCACAATTTTATTTAAATTGTCTCCATCTTTTCACTAAAACATTCATGAATGACTCCATGCAGAGAATATTCACAAGGTATTTTGGAGCCAATGTATTTTTCTAGGCCTTCACTTTTTGCTGTGACTAGAATATATAGAGTTATAATAGGTAATGATAATAAAAATGTTGGAAGAGACATGAAAACGTCATGCTTCAGGGCTTAAGCCTATTAACTATTAGCTAACTATTAGAGATCAGGATTAGAAATCAGGATGAGACCTAATGTGGGGGGAAATTCTTACACCTTCTCTGAAGCATCCGGTGCTGGCCACTGTTGAGGATGGAATGTGAGACTAGATGGACCTCAGGTCTGATCCAATATTACCATTCCAATGTTCCTTTACTCATTGGTTTTCCATCCAAAGTAAAGGCTTTTCCATTTGTTATTGAGAGGGATCATGCCACAGTGTCCTTTCACCACCGGGATTTGCCCAAAATAACCAAGAAAAATCTCATTACTCAACAAAGAGTCTTACTTCTCATTGACTACTGTACCAAGAATACAATAACCCTTTCTTATGCTGCACCGCAAATTGTCTCTTTAAATAAAGAAATGAGCTATCTTCATTTATCGTACATAAGAGGGTCAGGTTCAACCTCTTTCTTAGCAAGTCTTGTAGAGAAAAGTGCAGTATCCTTAAGATCTCTGGTTATGCTTGTCTAAAAAATAAAAAAAAATAGAACTTATATCCTCAGCAGGTATAAACTGGTTTAGCTCTATCGACACCAATGGTGTTATGTTGATTTATACTAGCTGAGGATCTAACCCAAAATCCCTAAATTCGCATTTACGAAGGTCCTGAGGAATAAAAGACAAAAATTCATGTTTCTTATCTGGGTTAAGACGGGTTAGAAAGGTATAATAGCAATGGGAAGAGTATCAATAAGAGGATGCACTGTCAGCGTTTTGACACCCATCCACAGATGCGAAACATCACATCCTGAAACTAACCTTATTCTGAACCAGATACAAATGCTTGGAGAAGCATACGCACACAGAGGGATCTCTGATCTAGCCTGATTTATTTCCTCCATGCTTTTGACACTGTGCTTTTTTAAAGTGTGGTTTCCATTGAGTAATGACCTGTGGGTAGCAGGTACAGTACAGTCTTCCAGACAATCTGTTACAGCAGACAAGAAACAGATTTCTCAAACCAAACAGATTCAACTCAAAGGTAATGTATTTTCCACTGGCTATCTTGAACATTCATACTGCATTAAAACAGATACTTTCTGGGTGTTATGCCCTTTACAAGTGCTCTAAAAAAGGGAGGAAAGAACTGACAATGGAGAAATGGGACGAATAAGATACAGCAACTTGTTTCTGCAAAATAATTGTGCAGAAGCTGGGTAAACAATTGCCCATTAACCAAGTGCTCTCAGTGGCATTAGAGGAAAGGGTCAAGAGATCTATTCGTATAAAACTAGAGACTCCAGAATAGGTTTCTACACCTTCTTTTGTGCATGCACACTTCACACTCCTGTTTCTGATTTGCACGTCAGCCGCACACAGCATCACTCTGGTGAATGTTGTCTCCCTTTTTAAAATGCGTTGTTGGATAGCTATCAGCAGGACGTTTTCAATCCTTTGCCAGGAAAGCTTCCATAGAACCTCTTTCTTGCAGTGTGGACCCTGCCTCTCAGAACTTGTCTGAACTATCCTTTTTCCTGAGACATTCCCACCCCTTGCTATCAGCAGAGTGGCTGCACCAGTGGGTTCTAAAAGTGGCGGCGTGATTGTAAACAAAACCCCGGCACCTGTCAGCATTTTAACAACCAGGTCATCGAAACCAATTCTGAACTATTGTACTTTCAGTCTTGCCACATAAGTCTTTGCAGTCAATTCCTTCCAATTAATTTAACATTCAGGGTTTATTGATGAATGTAGCATGGCAGTTTCACCAAATATGAAAGGTAAATATGAATGTACTGACTGTTGCCTCTAAGGAGGAGAGAAGCCAGGAGCACAAGATCAGATTTTAAAGTTGTGGCATGAAAAGATAAGGCCCCAATTTAACAAGATTCAATACTTAAGCCAATGTTTAACTTTAAGCATGAGTGATTTGCAGAACAAGGGCTTTAGTGAGCATTCCTATCCTCATTGCAATCAACTTTTTTGCTTTCATTACAACATGTTTGTGAAAACACAATGGGAGGACTTTAACGTCCAGTCTAGTTCACAAATATCTCTCTCCAGTTTACTGCATTATTCTACAATATTCCTTATTATGCGTGCCTGGCCATTCCACCTTTTACATTTTGCTAAAGCTATAAAATGGTAGGATGAACATGGTCAGTGAATCAAACTAAATAAAAGCAATAGGGAATTCTTGTGACAGAATTGTAAATAAAACTAAAACCAGTGAATCTTGAATCCATCCAGCCATGCTAGAATGACTGTAAGAAGAAGGGAAGAATGGGACAAAGATTCTTGGAAGTTGTAGGCCATCTCAGCGCTGCTTTGTTTGTGTCCCTTTCTTTCTATAATACATGTATTATATAATTTATATTCTGTACCTATCCATTAAAATACTGCATTTACTCCAATAAATTCACATGCAAGTTACACTATTCTGCATCTAAACCTTCATACCATATAATCCTGCCTATAACCTTAAAATTGAAATGCCATGTCATATTTTCTACCTTCAGTAGCAAGTGTTATCTTACCTTACATTCTATTTTATTATTGTACTTTCCTCTCTGCTTGATAAGCTGTCAATATTGTTTTGGCATGAGAAATTTCCATCTCATGCATCAGATGATCCCCATGACCTTTAAGCGAGTCACCAGTAAGATAATTTACTCACGGTGTTGTGACATAATAATATCTCTTCTGCCAGGTCATGTGACGTGCAATCGTTACATAATTTTAACAGGATGGTTAAATTTTGCACAATTTTTCTAGGATTGAAAACCCTTGTGGAAAATTGGAATTAAGACGTTACTTATTATTTCACTTAATTATGAAGAGTTAAAAGAGGACCCTTGCCTAGAAAATTACTTCACACAACAAGAGCATCCAGAATTCTCATCTCATATTTAAATCTATTTTTTATTATTTTATTTTTTCTGTTCAGCCTTTTGCCAGGAATGTTTTAATACAATCGTCTTTGCAGTGTCTTATATTAGCAGGAGGATGTGATCACAAATATCAGGCTTTTGGCATCTTTTTGGCTCTCTGTGCATAACAAAAATGTCAAACAGATTTTAATGAAAGGCTGCATGCTTGTGGGTATTGACAGCCTGACACAGAATCCTAATTTTCAGATGTCTTGTTCTTACTGTTTTTAACACACAAATACTTGTATTGTAAGAGCAAAACACTAAAACCATCCAGAGCCAGTATTTATACACTATCGCTTTATTCTCATGGGGTCAGTTCAGCAACATGCCCAAATTCTGTGGGTTTTGGCCTGGGAGTTTCTGTGGCTCAGTTGCACTTATGTCTATTCCCAATTTAGAAACCAAATTATTTCTCTTCCTCACCCGCAGAGCCTGGACTCATGCCTTTGCCTACACCCTTCAAACAACTGTGGAAGATGAAGATATGCAACCCCCCACACACACAAACACATACACGCACACACACCATGCCCATGTATGGAAGATAGCCCACACAGATGACGTAAGGAGGACTGCTTAGAAAACAGCAAGCCTGACACATGCAGGAAGGCTCTCAAAGGCTGAGTGACAGTACAATTGCTGTCAATCACACTTAAAAGGGAAACACACCAGTTTTCTACTACTGATAGGAGGAATTCAGCCTGGCTCGTTTCGGGTTATGATGGCCATTACGATGCTTAGCTGATTTCCTGTTCCTTGTTGTCTGGTTTTATATACTAATACCACGAGGTGGGATAGGAGGACACTCAGTATCTCAGAAATAAGCACTTCTTAGGCCCGGGTCTTACTTTAGTCTGGGTTTCCCACAGAGTATAGGTGGATGAAATATGGACCTCCTGCTGGAGAACCATGAGCCAAGTCAAACTGCTGGCTCTACCCCGTGTGGAAGGATAACATATCTCTCCAAGGTTCTGTGATGCTGGTCATATTTAGGGTCCCATTGGGCTTCAATTTACAAATACATGCATAGATACATACATATTTATTTATTTAATTGCAGTCTATTTTTCTTCCCCTACTCTCTCTACACTAGAGGAGTGACAGCTCACTGTTTCAGTGTAGGGAAATTTCTAAGAATTCATAAAAGAGTTGGGTGTCACACAAGAGAGTTCCCAGTATCTTTTAGTTGAATATTTTCAGATCCCATGCACCCCATATTATTATGAGCTTCTTCTAAGAAAGAAAAATGGGCTTCTTTGCCATAATAAAGTAAGAAAACCTCAGGACAGTGGTTTAGTTACATGACATATTTTGAAAATAATGAAAATTGGAACTGAGTAAGATCCGAAAACCCCAATCGGTAAGATAGTTCTTTTTACAGTAGATATTCTTCAAGTTCTTCATGCTCAGTAGTTTATCTCATTCCTTTACTGTATTACTTTTGGTGGCAGCAAGCTCTCCATTTGGTCTCTCTGGACTCCTATCAGAAACTCTCATCTAACAACAGAGCTGGCACAATCCAGGAAATTTCTTTTTCTCCTTTTATTCTCCCAAATACCAATATGATGGCAACAGACTTGCTGCAGTGATGAGGGGTCATATAAACAGTCCTACTAACCCTGGACCACAAGGTGGAATTCTCATTCCTGCTCCAGCTCCTTTGCACCAGAACTACATTAAGAGGCCCTCAAAGCCCCGTATCTGGTTGAGGGAGGATCCCCCCAGCACTGGCACCTCAGCGGACAGCTCTAATGATGCCCTCAGATGATCCCCTCACAAGCCCTGGTCTAGCAGGTGTGCCAAGAACAGAGCTCGAGACAGAAGAGTCATGTTGGAAGCAGGACTACAGCCCGCAGTGCTTTGGAGATTCCAGGCAGTGCTGCAGCTTACTGTGCATAGTATACACAGGCTACCCTGGGCTGCCAAAGTTATGCCCCCTGAGTAGTCATGTATGGGGACAGTGCCAAGAGAGCACCTCTTAGATTGCAGCCCAGAATATCACCACGGACACTCCTGTAGATCTGTGGCAAATCCCATCTGTCGACAGGAGTAGATTGGCTGCTTTTTCCCAGGCAGTGGTGGAAAGGGGCAAGGGCAGCCAATCAGAAATGCTGCACGTGGGAGGCCCAGCTCTCCCTCTCCCCACAGTTGCCAACATAAGATTTTATGGAGGAAAGGGGGAAGAGAGAAGAGCTGGCCCCTTTTTTCACAAGCCGGGATTGGGGAAGAGAGAGCAGCAAGAGCCCAGCAGTTTGGGGCCACTCTGCGCCCCCATCCCTTAATCTGAATTACGGGTCGGTTCTTCTCTGCTCCTCCCCTCTCTTTTTTGCCTCTACAATTCCAAGCCTAGAAGGAAGAGAGACAAGAGGCAAGCAACTTGACTCACTGCAGCTGACCCCATCCAGGTCTGCAAGTGAGGGTGTGTGTGGAAAGGAGCCCTCAGAACAGCAGGTACGTATACATACTTAGCTAGATTGAGAAATGGATGGCTAGTCAAACAGAACACAGACTGGCCTCAGGAAAGCTAAATTCTACTACTGGCTCCGTTTGAGATCTTGTGCCACTTAATCTAGGCCTCAGTTTCCCTAACTGAAAAATGGGGATTTTATCTTCGTCATGCACTTTGAGATGCTTGGATAAAAAGTACTTCCTATGTGCACATTTTTATTAATTACTGTTATTATTTTAATTTACTCTGCTTTTCCTTTTCATCCAAGGCAGTGTCCTGTCCCATGTCTATGTTACCTTCATTTTCTGGCCTTCGTTAATATGCCATCAAGCTAGATAGGACCTAGATATAGACCTAATGACGTCCCCTTTTTATTGTTTCCATGACCCCATTAATAGAGAGTCGTGACTTAAGAAAATTAGACATGCCCCCGGGTGGCCATCCGAAACCCAGGCTAGGATTTCTGTTTTCAAGACAATCTAACAAAAGTTTGTATCTCTGGCAAAATGAACACTGCAACAAATAACACCAAAGAGAGCAGATCAATGTAATGCCCTATTGACAAAATCTGAGCTACAATGCCGATATTCTGTTCATGTATGTTGTTGATTCATAGCAGTTTTGTCAATAAAAAAAACATAGCATAAGACTGTGCAATAATTGTCACCAAAATTTATTACTAAGACAATAACAAATTTTATGTGGACAGAGATCCCTCTTGGTAAGACACACATCTAGAAAGAGGCAAATACATTCTTCTGACATGTACTGCCTTGTCCAAAATACAGTCTAACTAATTATATTAAATATATATTACAAATGCATAGATAGGTGTCTGTGTGTCTACATATATACAATGTGTATGGGTCACCAACACATATACACATCCAATAATGTATATAAACATTTTTGCAAAAAAGACATTAAAACGCCCAAAAGATAGGTTTAAAGGAAGGTAGAATCAAGAAGCATAAAGTTAAACACTCAAACTTGGAAACCATTAATATAGCCTCTCATCAATTATATTTCTGAAACAATTATAAAAGGCCAAATACTGTAGCCTTTAATTGAGCACATCTCCTCCTGAGGTCAATGGGAGGTTTGCTCAATTAAGAGCTGTAGAATTTGGCCCAAACTTAGCAATTTACATGTAGTTGTATCTATTTTTAAACGTCAGACTTTAATGTAGGAGGTCTCTAGTGCCATTCTGATAAGAGCTATTGCCCTGTTGTACAATTCCACAGCTTCACACAAAACTGGTGAAATATTAAGATCTGAGTTCCCAAGAGAATTAGTTGTCTTTAGCTAAGCTATGTGACTGCAGTGCAGAAAATAATTTTTGCTATACACTTCTCTATATTAATACAGTGGCAAAAAAACAAACAGCAACAACCAGCCAGTACCGAACCTCCCATCTGTATCAAATAGTTCGGGTAAAAATATGAACCATGCAAGGAAAAAAAAAACCTAAATATTTATTTCAAATGTATTTGATTAAATTCACCAAAACACCCCACAAACTTCCAAAGGGGGGAAAAAACTTTTGATTTTTTAAAAATGTTATATATTGCTGATAACTTGTGACGTTGGTGTGCTATACAAAATTACTTCAGCCTTATGTTTCACAGATATTCTTCCTTGAAAAACATCCATTGTTGTGGCATTTCATTGACTAAGGAGAAATAACAGAGGTTATACTTCAGCTATACACAATTTTATTTCCTTTTAATATATAAATGTGCCAAATGTTACATATGTAAAGAACTCTGATAGAGCTTCTGGAACTGTTCTCTGCTTTCCATTGTTACAAACAATCATTTATGGGGGTGGGGGGAAATCCCACAAAGAAGGATTTCAGGCTAGCACTAGCAATTCTCCTACTGCACATCTTTTCTTTTATGCAGTTTTGTTTCAGTGATTTGAGCATGTTCTAATTTTGTCATTCAAGCCATCTGACTTTCACTGCTCTATACAAACAAAACCTAATTTAGTCTGAGATGTTTTAAGTCATAACAATGACGGATGGCCAAGGTTCAGGTGTGCTAGAATATTTAAACACCTAGTCTATATTTTCCTGATATAAAGACAGGCAGCTTTTTGTACTCTGATTAATTATGATTTTGTGTCTGAAAAAAATAGCTCTTTCTATTCTACATTATTAATTGGTTATTTAATTAGGAATTCTAGTAGCTTCAGATGTTGGGTAGCTAAAATTGTGCTTTGGTTTAAAAAAAAAAAAAAAAAAAAGACTAGCTCCATACTATTGCCTTTTTGTATCTTATGAAGGTCACAATAAGATGTGATTGTTTGGCACAGCAGCAGTGAATTATGCCACCCAGACAAGCTTTTAACCTATGTGCCTTCACTCTGAGTGAGACACACAGGGATGTGCTCTCTTTAAACAGTTCTCTATTGAAGAGGATTCAATCACCATAATGAATCTGAGGCCAGGCAGCAATCTTCTGCAGTGAAAGAATTTCTAAAAGATTGTAGAATTTGTAAAACGAACAGCTCACAGACTAAATGGCTGTGTGGGTGAATCAATTATTGCAGGGCTTGCAGTAGTCATAATATTTAGTACATATCATAGAGTGTTTCAGGTACAATAAGATATGCTAGTTTTTTCCCCACTCCTGCTAGAAAGTGGTATGTGCACAACCAACTTAGTCAGTCTTCAGAATCGAGTTAGAACTAGTATTAAGTCAATAAAAAACACTCCATCTGCAGCTGAAGTGCATGTACCAGGATCTAAGGGACTCAAGATGCTATACAGTAATCATATTAAAATGTATGTCTGATGCGTTGCTCCTTGAGAAAACACATGATACATCATGAAACACAAAACACATCAAGGGCTGAAATATTTTTATAGGTATAGGAGCTCCAATTTTGAACAGCTTCCTTTTTAATACAATAATTATTTTATTTTGACAGCACCATTTATAACCATCTCATCTGTGTCCAACTGCCCATATTTCCATTAATCAATGGCCTTAAAGACAACTGTCATCATTTCATTTTATTAGTACTTACGGGTTCATTGCAGGTAACTTAAAAGTTACAATGAGCAAGATATCTGTGGGCAAGAATGGCACCTCAGACAGGATCAGATGTGTTATCTGTATCCTGAAACATCCCACACACAAAAACAGAGTTCAATCTGACCAGCCCTTGGGCATGGAGCTCACTTTGACTTTAATGGGAGATCTCCACATGAAGAGTTTTCAGAAACATGCTTGAAATATTATGAACACAGGGCTGGATTTTGCCACCCTAACTTCGGAAGTAGCCCCATTAATGTGAATGGTACTGTTCATAGAGTAAGCTACTACTCACATGAGTAGAACCAGTAGAATCTTGTCCACAGTACAAAGGACCAAATCCTGGTCTCCTGTGCGGAGCCTATGGGATACCTTGAGGGGTCCAGGGAATCAGACTCCTCCCCACAATGCTGCAGAACCCTAGCGAGACTTCTCCACAGGCACTGCTATGGTCATGAGCTGCTGACCCTGCACTCTGCCTAAACAGGGGGTCCCTTGGCCAATGGCACTGTATATTTGCAGACTCTTTGGCTATGAGCCCCGATACCGACACTTCCTCTGTACTGTACAGTTCTCCAAAGCACTGGTGGGGGGGGAGCACATTTGTGACCTCTCTCTGGCCTGCTGCACCCCTGAATAGCAAAACTATGGAGGTTCTGCTCTGTTTAGGGCCATCAGGCCTGCAAGGATAACTAGGAGAGAAATGGGGAAGGGCAGGATTTGCTTCAAGGGAGGAACTATTGTTGCCAAAAATGAGATGGTGTAACTGGAACATACATCGAAAGTATTCAATAATAGTTCACAAGACAGCAATGGGGCTAGCCCTGAATTCATGTTTCCCCGGTTACATTTAGCAACCTAAAAGAAGAGGCAAACCCTGGGTATACAGCTCTATAACATGGCAATGCTACCCTGTCAAATTTGGCCAAAACTGCCAAATATAATTTCAAATTGTGTACAACTACCCCTAAAAACTTGTTCAGCTAGATGGCAAATGGGGTGTTCCTTTAATAAAACTACAACATATTAAAAATTATTACAGCCTAGTCTTTTCAGGTTTTAGACAATGTAATGTGATTTATTCAAAGAAATGCTGATGATTAGACATTAAATGGCACTAAATATTCCACTTCCTCTGTGCTGCCTGATAAACTGGTTTCATTAACATTATAAGTAACAAAAGTTTCCATTTCAGTCGGCCCATTTTGTTTTCTGCAGGATCTAGGTTGCAGCTGCACAGCACTATATTATAGGAACCTCATAGAATGATAACATCGGGCTTTCTGTGGAACTCTGTGGTTAAAGGGACAGTACATTTTGCAACATTCATACTGCAGCTCAGATGCTCTGAGTTATCTTAACCAGTGGATAGAGTGTTCTTAGATTTTCAGAAAGCCTTTGACAAGGTCCCTCATCAAAGGCTCATAAGCAAAGTAAGCTGTCATGGGATAAGAGGGAAGGTCCTGTTATGGACTGGTAACTGGTTAAAAGATAAGAAACAAAGGGTAGGAATAAACGGTCCATTTTCAGAATGGAGAGAGGTAAATAGTGGTGTCCCCCAGAGGTCTGTACTGAGACCAGTCCTATTCAACATATTCATAAATGATCCGGAAAAAGGGGTAAACAGTGAGGCGGCAAAATTTGCAGATGATACAAACTACTCAAGATAGTTAAGTCCCAGGCAGACTGTGAAGAGCTACAAAAGGATCTCACAAAACTGGGTGACTAGGCAACAAAATGGCAGATGAAATTCAGTGTTAATAAATGCAAAGTAATGCACATGGGAAAACATAATTCCAACTATACATATAAAATGATGGGTCTAAATTAGCTGTTACCACTCAAGAAAGAGATCTTGGAGTCATTGTGGATAGTTTTCTGAAAACATCCACTCAATGTGCAGCAGCAGTCAAAAAAGCAAACAGAATTGTGGAAAACACTACAAAAGGGATAGATAAGAAGACAGAAAATATCATATTGCCTCTATATAAATCCATGGTACACATCTTGAATAATGTGTGCAGATGTGTTTGCCACATCTCAAAAAAAAAAGATATATTGGAATTGGAAAAGGTTCAGAAAAGGGCAACGAAAATGAGTAGGGGTATGGAACGGCTTCCAATTGAGGAGAGATTAATAAGATTCGGACTTTTCAGTTTGGAAAAAAGATGACTAAGGGGGGATATGATAGAGGTCTATAAAATTATGACTTGTGTGGAGAAAATAAATAAGGAAGTGTTATTTATTCCTTCTCATAACACAAGAACTAGGGTCACCAAATGAAATTAATAGACAGCAGGTTTAAAACAAACAAAAGGAAATATTTTTTCACACAATGCACAGTCAACCTGTGGAAGTCCTTGCCAGAGAATGTTGTGAAGGTCAAGACTATAACAGGCTTCAAAAAAGAACTAGATAGGACGATAGGTCCATCAATGGCTATTAGCCAGGATGGGCAAGGATGGTGTCCCTCGCCTCTGTTTGCCAGAAGCTAGAAATGGGTGACAAGAGATGGATCACTTGATGATTACCTGTTCTGTGCTTTCCCTCTGGGGCACCTGGTATTGGCCACTGTTGGAAGATGGGATAATGGGCTAGATGAGCCTTTGGTCTGACCCAGTATGGCCGTTCTTATGTCTTCCAAGCGTGTGGCTATATGATGATTACAGCTAAAGGGCATCATTTGCAGGGAGCAGTGTGGCCAGAGGAGAGTGCCCTAAATTGGGACTCAAAAGCCCTGGGTTCTATTCCTGGCTCTGCTGCCGGGTAAGATTGAGCAATCTGTAGGCCTCAGTTTCCCCACCTGTTAAAGGACACTGACCTTGTAAAGTGCTTTGAGATCTGTTGGGGAAAAAAAAGTGTTATATATGTGCTATGTAGTGTTATTTGACCTGCCCTTACTGTATATTTGCTTCTTTAGATGGAAGCTTCCCCCATGCAATGAAAAACTTGGAAAGGTGCATATTTTCCTACCATTCAGCTGTTCACTTTCTGCTCCCTTTGCCTGATACAGCAGCTCCAGTCAGTTACCCTGAGTGAAAGGCCTACGCACCAGCTTAGTCTCATTTGCAGAGGCCTACGCTGGCCCTCCCAGAAAGGGTGAATTTCACCCACCAAAGGTAGTACAAAGGCTAGTAGGGAGTGCAGCAGTACAACAGAAGGTTGAGAATAAACAGATTCAGGAGTTCTGGGAAGAGGGGACACACACTGGATCAGGAGGTAGAGATGGGAGTAAATGTTTCTGGAGGAAAGTGTTCTGCAATTGGGACTCCTTGGGCATTGCACAGACAGGTAAGAAAGGAAATTCAGAGTAAAATGAATGTACCTTCACCCCAACTCTCTCTCATTCACAGCTGTTAACTGAAGGGCCCCACTTGTTCAGATGATGAGTCCTTCTGAAGGCAGCTGCTCTGCTCTGTTTAACGCACCTGCCCACATTCCAGGAGGGGGATCAAAGGTAGAAGCAGCTTCGGACTTAGCAGTGAAACAGAGAGCTGGAAGGAGGGTTCAGTGAAACACTGTGTGGTTAGGAAAGACATGCTCCAGAGGTGATATTAAACTGGGGTCCCTCCAGCCCATCTGTGGAGAGTGTCCAAATGAAAGCTCAAGGTCCCATTGTACTGCGATCAGAGAGTAGGCATGACCCCAGTGGCCTGGCTAATATTCCCTTTCTGTATAAAATGCTGTCTACTCTCTTGTGAGTGCTGTATGGTGGCTCCTCCAATCCTCACAATTCTCCTCCTCCTCCTCCTCACAATCTCTGTTCTGATAATCTAGCAAGTGATTACTTTGTAAAGCAGTGTGAGATCTCTTCTGGATATGAAAGGGCCTGTATCAAACAAACTCTGCTGCCCATACTCTTTCCCACATCAACCAACACAGAAGCAGAGTTTTCAGTCCAGGATTAGAGCAGAGGAGAAGTATGAGGAGGGTTCTTCCTTTCCTCAGATCTTTCAATCTTTTCTGTCTACCAACACATCTCTCTGCTTCCAGATTATAAAGTATAAACTTCAGGGGCATGTGGTCAGTTTGATCATTCATGATTTGATCACATGTCTCACAGCATTCATGATTTGATCACATGTCTCACAGCATTATTATCACTTTCATTAAAAAATAGATATAAAAATAAGGACATTTTTAGCCTTCATGGTTTTGGAGAAAAGATTGAGTGTGTCTCCTGGGTGCTCCCTTAAGGTTCAGAGACCAAAAGGCAAAAGAAAAAGAACCCCAAAGCTATACATATATTTTTTAAATCTAATGATTCTATGCCAATCTCCTGATTTTGTGGGGGGCCTGACTTATGGTTTCTGAAGGTTTGCGGTGAACACTGCACGTTTTATCAGCCACAGTCTAGCGCATGACGTGGGGATGCCCTACTCTGAACTCTCCAGAACCAGAACACAGTGATGCAGCCACCTTCCCGGGGAGCTGGCAAACATCAGAGACTCTCCATGGTCTGCCATCACTCCCAAACAACAAACCTTCTTGGAGACCTCAAACTGATAGAATCTCTACACCTCCACTTAGAGAAATAAGAAAATTATCATGTTGGGCTTGATTCTAATTGGCTCTCCTATTTGAAAGGATTTCTTCCCCATTCAGTTTTCTTTCGTGTGATGTTTAAATACTTTCCACTCAACTCTCTGAGACTTCAGCTCAGCACCACAGAGTGTTTAGAGAGATTTGTCTCCTGGGTCCAGCAAAATCATTAACATTTCACTGACATTCCCTCTATGTTCCCCTCCCCCGAGAGATTTTTCTTTAGCCATGAAGTCTCTCACTATTAAATCATATATCTCAGCTTTAACTGTGTGTTAATGTTTTGTCCTGACTAGAAACTGCTATACTTGTCAAAGATACCTTACTGATTCGGCTTTGTCAGCCCTATAGAAGAACTGGGATTTGGAGATACAGTGCGTTTGTATAATTTCCAGGTTCAGTCATTCTGTTTGCTCCCTCTGAGTCTCAGATTGGTGGAATTATAGTTAATTCCCATTTCACCCTTATTTAAGACTCTGTCCTCGGGGCCTGAAGTACTATAACACCGAGATCAATATTTGCTCGCAACACCCAAACTCCTTTACTCCTCTCCGTATCAACTCTGGCTCTCAGCATCCCTTCCTTTGTATCTAATCATGTTTGCTTTCTTTTCGTGAAGAGCCTTCTTTTCGACAAGAACACTGGCAAACTTTTTCAGCCTGACTCCAGGAAGAGTCCAGTTTGAGTGTACTCTTTAGCAAATGGTCTGGCAAGTAATAAAACATGGGTCTTTTTATTCAGGTCAGGTTGCCTAGGCATAGGGCTCATATTCTGATTTCATACCCTCATAAATTCAGAGCAAATGCATTGACACCAGTGAAGTCACTCTAGATTTCCACAGCTTGACATGAGATCAGAATATGACCCATAGGTATTTTTGCAGCCTTTTCAGCTGCCAAGGAATCCTCAGTTTTTACTGGGCCTCCTGCAGGGGGAAATTGTCAATTTTTAGGTGGGGAGGGTTAATTTAATCAGCATTCGTCATTTACTGTAAACAAAAAAACAAGCTTATTTAGAATATGTGGCATGTCAATTCAATGGAGCACATCATCTCTCAGTCATTCAGATGTAAATCTGGAATAAATCCAACCAAGTCAGTGAAGTTACTCCAGATTTACACATGTGTATCTGAAAGCAAGATTTGGACCAGTGTCTTGTAAAATAAATGTCAATCACTATTTCCTTTCCCTCCTCTGACACTCACTCTCTCAAAGTTCCTTTACATTTCACAGCAATCTCAACAAAGTGGCATTTGCTCACAGAAAATCTAGCAGTACCTAGTCACTGGGCTCTTCTCTTTTTCCTCATGCATTTCAAGGCTCCCTACTAAGTCCTCCATGCACACATATGTATAGATATTAAGATAGCTATATATTAATGTTTAGGTAACGTCGTGGCTTTTCTCTTGATTGCAAGGCATCGCAGGGCTGCTGATGAGGTTTGCTGTTGACATTTCTGCATTAGTTGGCTTTTGTCAATCCTGGCAGGCTAAGAAATTCTATCTTAAGGGCTGTTCTTTATTAAATTTGCAAGATACAAAACTGTGACTGACAAATAGTCTCTTTTCTTTTGTGCATGTATAAATAATAAATCTGCATCTCTAAAAATAACAATTAAAATATTGCTCAAATTGAAAACAGGGAAAGACAACAATTTTCAGACAGCTTTATACAGATTACAGGCGCATGTAAGCAAGTTAGGAACCATTGTTTTTCAATAACTTTGGATAGCTATCAATACTCAAAGCTTTTGGGGGGACAGGGACGTAGGGGAAGAGAATTTATATGCCTCGCTGGTATGTGTTTTACCAAACTTTGTCACAGTCTTTTATATAACTCCTTTATGTGGTATCTGTGACATAATTCCTATTTTTTTCCACCAGCCATTATAGATGATAAATAAAACAATGCACTGAAAACACTGAAATCTCTCATCAATGTCTTTGTGAAAAGGCCCCAGATAAATGAGTCTTGGAATCAAAGGCAGATTACATGACTGACCATGTATCATCCTCTATGTATTGAACATAGTCTTTGTAAAGATAGAGCGGTAATAAAAAGTGGTATTGTGTGCTGTGAAAGGCTGTGTGGGTCTGTGCATGACTAATCTGTCTTTCTGCATTATTTTATTCAATCTTCTCTGACTTTATGCCTTTGACATTTTTGCTACACTCAGTAAATTTGAGTGAATAGGCAATTTTAAAGAATTTTTATAGGGCTTCAGAGAAGTCATACGCAGACTGTATCTTTGTTCAGATTTAACAGTTTAAATATTTCCTTTGTCTAGGATGCAGAGTAATCTTTAGGCAAAAGTAAAGGGGGGGAGGCTAAGGGGGACAGGAAATGCCTAACCTTCCTTAAGATTTTTGCAACATTTCTTCAAAACCTTTACATACAGAAAGCCATCGAGAACCCAATTCTGCAAAATGCTGAACACCCTGAGCTTCCATTGACTTCACTGGGACGTGAGAGTGATAAGCATCTGGCAGGAAATGCAGAATTGGGCCCCTAAAACATTTTTTCCCCACTAACCCGGGTTTCACAGTACTTTTGTGATTACAAAAAGGGTCTGGGGCTTCCTCCTCTGAAGATGAAGGGATCCAAGAATGACAGCTCCCTCCAGAAAACTCAAGGAGGAAGCAGATGAAATTTCTAAAGGGCTATTCTGAATTTAGACTTAAATATGATGTTCTTGCGTCAGCCAATTTCTCTGACAAGATATTGCAAGGGTTGCTGTTTCTTAGTAAATAATGACTTTATTGCATCTCTTTAATGAACTGATAACGTGATACACAGTAAATTATCTAAATCTATAACATTACTGCAGATAAGCAGCGTGGTTTTAGTAATTTATACCACAGAGAGACATGCATTATAAAAATAGGAAAATTATTTCCTTTGTTAAATTGTGCAGAAGTCTTTACCTGAGGAACACCAGACAGATTAATCTCAGGAGATCCATTCACTTGTATTTAAGCTGTTGAACTGTTAGCTGTTTTTCTCAGAATAGTTGGGGAACAAATCTTTTTTGCAAGGCAGAAATGACACTATGGGTATTACTCCAGTTCATACAAGTTCTTAAAATAAATACTGAGCTATTTTGAGGTAACCTGAAGCTTTGTTTAATCTTAAATTCAAATCTGAAAGAACTGTAAATTTGCTGTGATGGAAATTAAAATGCATTGTGTAAGTCACTCATGACATCGTCCTTTTTGGTAAACTTAAGGAATATGCAGGACCAAGATGGCATGAAGCTGATGGGCCCAATTTAGTTGGCTCCAGCTGAGGGGTATCATTGGACATGGATGGTACAGATCTGTCTGGGATAAAGGCATGGATTCAGGTGGACTGAGCTCACTGGAACTCAACCCTAATAAGACTGATGTTATGTTGGCACTGGAGATTGGGGGAAATCAAATGGATAAAATGGCAGAGTTGATACTGGCTCCCTCCATTAGGGGCATCTGTCCATGTTTTATTGCTCAGACTCACACCCTGCTAGTCATCCTGAATCCCCAGGAACAGCCCAGTAGCGGCAACAGCCCAAGAGTGCTTACTATTTGCACTTGGACACAGAAGTTGAAACTTTTCTTTCAGATGCAGGCCTTGGCCACCTTGAGATTGGATTATCGCAACATACTTTACATGGGCTACAAGTTAAAGCCACTCAGTAATGTCAACTGCTGCACTTGTGAAGTGGTGCTTCCAAAAGAGAGCTTGTGACACCCATGGTCGGCACTCGTGTCCTGTTTACTCTTGGGAGGTTGAGTTGTTGATTTCAAACTATAAAGCCAGTGGGTTTGGGTGCGGGTTACGTCACAGAATGCCTCACTCCTTGTGTGCTACCATGGCAACTGAGGTCATCTCAGGTGCTCAAGCTGACACAAGAGGGGCCAGAGGCAGGCCATTGTCAGCAAGAGGGGCCAGAAGCAGGGCATTCCTTGGCGATGGAATTTTGGTTCCTATTCAGTTGTCCAAAGCCCAAATTTATTCTTCTTTACATCATTCTCTGAGGCACATCTGTTCTCCCAGGCCTTTCCTGGGTACGTGGCGGGGACCTGGATAAGCTGATGGGAGAGGATAGCAGGTCCATCCTGATTGTGGAATCCTGGTTGTAGTGGGTTTTGAGAAGCTGGGAGGGTTGATCCTTGGTCCCATAATCTGGGTCTAATTGTTAATTTTGATTGCTGTTTTATAGTAGCTGCCTGGGCACCCAGAACAAGGGAAGGATGCATATGTACAAAGTGAAATAAATACATTCTGCTCTCAGTTGCTCCAGTATAAATGGGAACAGAATTGACTCAGTATCTACTGCTGCCAAACTGTATTTAGTCCAGAAAATTCAGTAACACATGGCTAGTAAAAGTTCTGCTAGATGTGTGAAAAGTTCTGTATACTACTGGTCTGGGCCTGTGCCCACCGAACTTAATCTGAGGTTTGTCACTGCCTTCAATGGGAGCAGAATCAGACTCTTACTTTCCCAATGTAAACTACTAAGGGCCCAATCCTGTGAGTAGCTCTTTACCTCAGAGGGACTGCTCACATGAGAAGAGGTCACAGGATTAGGTGCTTAGTTTGCACTGGGTGGGAATCAGGGCACAACTCCAGAGAGTTATGATCATGTACATCTCACCTCTTCTATAGAATTTTTCATAGCCATGTACTTTAACAGTGCTATCACAGGGATTTCTGTAGCTAAAAACAAAGTTCCGCTAGCTTTTATACCAGAAAGTCTACAGTACCATTAAAGAGATCCACATGCAAGAACAAGATGACAATCCTCCAAGGATATTTTATTTTAAGGCAGGGAGCCTCCAACAGCATGTACGTCGTGCTTCTAACATTAGCGTCTCACAAATAGAACACAATCTCTCTAAATGTAAGCATGCCTCAGCATCTTACTTCAAAAACGTAATGGGTAAAAATTCCACATCTCTATGCTAGATTGCATCGTGAATTCCCTCTGCTTTGCACAGCAGAGACACTACTTTTCATCATTGCACAATACTTGATGTGAGTTTCTTAAAATGAAAGCTTAGTAAGCCTAAAAATGTAGGATAATATGATTCATTTATAGATCTCTGATAATAGATGTGGTTTCTATTACTCTGTTACCACATCAAGGATTAATCCTGTTCCTGCAGGAAGAATACATTACCTTCCTCTTTATGAACCATTATCATAAAGCAGGATAAACAACAAACACCACCTATGATTAGCTATGCGGAGCAGTTCCCATTGATTTATAATGCTAAACATTGGAGGCTTTGATCAAGCTGAAAGTCCCTTTTTGCTAATTTTATTTGAATGGCATTCTCTTAACATATAAAGAACAACTCTGTTTTTGTTTTGCTTATTTTAATGTTTTATAACTTAAAGGGATTCTTCCCAATATAAGCTATAACAACCCCAAAATGCCATTTGCATTTTTATAACCTTCTTACTTAAAAGTGAAAGAGTAGAAGGAAAGACCCAGTGATAGTGTTCACTGCATGCTTTAATCCCAGCCTGAGCTTTTTATGCTTGAGAGCACCTTATGATGCTGTAACTAACCTCAAACCTGGAGCAGCAGGAGGGCAACAAACCTCAGAATACAGCAATGTCATGCTTTACAGGCATACTCTCTGCAACAGCATGAATGAAGAAAAAAATTGGTTGCCTAGGAAACACTCTAGTCTTGGTAATTATTACTGTAACTGTCTGCACACCCCACCTATAACAGAAATGAATAATAAATTATAATCACTGACTGGCAGCTTTCTGTTGTTGCTTTTGCTCAGCACTGCTACCTACTGGCATGCAAAATTAATTACATACAAACAGCAAGGGCCATGGTACAAATCTATACACACACATGTAGATGCTGTTTTCCCCTCTTATTCGCAATGTGGTTCAAGTAAATTGCTTCTTCATCAGTAAAGTAAAGATGGAAAGCTCTGTGTGTCCATCTAAACCATGTAAAATATAGGAGAAAAATCTAAATGAACTTGTTCTATTCAAATGAGATTTCATGTTACACTAACTGGACAAAAAACAAAAGAAATTACATTTGCTGCCTAATATCTTAACGGCCAAATATAATGCTATTTAACCGTATAAAATAGGATACTGCTCAAAATGTCTATAAATAAAATACCGTCTGGTAGTTTTGATCAATTAAATTACATAATTAACAAAGATGCTCCATTTATCTTAGGTTGTCTAATTTGCAGTACAGTGTTAAAGTACTTCTATTGGAAGACTAGTTTGTTTAGAAATTAGAACACTCATAGTGATTTACTGGATTTGATTTAAAAGACACAGCGGGAGTTGGCAAAATTCACATATCATGGGGTTAATGTGGGTTAGAATGGAGCTATTTGTAATACAAAAATATTGCATACCAAATACGCACATCTGATTTCTTTTAATCCTAGCTCATCTTTTGCAACATAAATCACTTTGTTCAAATGAACAGCTAAAACAGCTGTTTTTAGGCACTATTGAAATACAGAAATCTGCTGCTTTAAATTCTCTAAGAAAGTAAAGTACTGATTGCAACTAGTCTTAAAATACAGATAATGAAATAAACCCAATTGACCTCTAAATTCTTTTTACTTGGTTCCACCAACACACATGGATGGTTATTCCCACTTTGGTTCTATCAGTTAGACAGGGGCAGCCAGTTGGCTTCCTAGATGTTCACAAGCCAATTCCATTGTTTTTTTTTTCATTGTATTCTTCAGCTCAGACACTTAGGGTATGTCTACATTGTAGCTGGGAGCAAACCTCCCAGCCCAGGCAGACACACTCATGCTAGGGGGGGCTCAAATTATTGTGACAAAAATAGCAAAATGGACGTTTGGGCTCAGGTGGGCTTCAGTGCCTGAGATTCTGCCCATGCCAGAACATCCACACTGCTATTTTTAGCACACCAGCTCCAGCCCCACTGTAGCATGAGTCTGTCTACCTGGCCCAGGAGACTTGCTCCCAGCTGCAGTGTAGAGGTGTCTTTAGTTTGAGGGGTAAAACAGAAATGTCAAGTAACCCCAAATAAGTGATATCCTCTCTCCCTGAGCCTGTGGGGGCGGGGTAATACAATAAAAATGAATATTCTGCCTAGGTCCCTGCATATTCTAAGTGGCCTACCTGTATATATCCCTCCCTTTTATTTTAGAAAATTGAATATTATTATTAGAGACTTTCTGTAGGGGTCCGGTCAACATCCATGCCTACCACTTAAAAAAACACTAGCTCACTACAGCCAAAAGGGGTTTTGGGCTCCCAGTCCCACAGTTACTATTATGTTTTTAATCACATCACAGATGTCAAATTGGTTCCTGCGTGGTAACACCCTTACACCCACGTGGGTGGAAACTGAATTGATATTCATGCATCCAATTCCTCCTGCGGATCCGCGTAGTTACTCTTTTTCGCCAATGGAAAGAAATAAGGTGCCTACCGTGGTGGCTGCGCAAAAAGTCTGGGCTATCTTAGGTAACAGGTATCAATTTCATCCTCGCCGTCACGCAAAAGCACCTGCCTGGGGTAACCCAGACTTGCAAATTGGGACCAAACCTATAATTTGGAAGAACTGGCTGAGCAAGGGCATCATATGGATTTCCAGTTAGTCAAGGATGAGGGTTTTCTCTCTTTTCTAATTCTAAAGCAACAACATGACCTCCCACCCTAAGCAAATCAGCAATACCTACAACTAAAATGCTTGCTAATGTTTGATCCGGATGTCCCAGGACTGCTAGAGGCCTCAGAACTACTGGGTACCTTGGAAATGCTTCGTAACCTCTCTAGACCCCTGTCCACTATGTATGCTTATGCTAATGAAGAGGAACTCCACTGGTCTGGAGTTCCTTGTGAATGTGTGGGAAGGAGGGTTATTACGGCCCTTAAAAGAACTCCAATGGCAAAACTTCTGTGGAGCGCCACAAAAGATTCTATTAAAATTGTAGTGGATGCCCCAGAGGTTGTACACGGTGGCGGCCTTGTCCTCTAAAGTTTGCTGGGGGCTCTAACAAAGAAAATGAAACATTGATGCAAATCCTATGGGACTGTCCAACCGTCATGCAGCTGTGGAAAGAGGTGGGCACAAGAGTGAAAAAATAGTGCTTGGCTTCAGTAACCAAACCTCAGCTGAAAATTGTAGCTGAGATTGTATACCTGCCACACTGGGTTTAACTCCACTACAAAGACTTTAGTTCTGGAGGGCCACATCAGTTACCAAACACATGATTTGACAAAAATGGAGGAGTAGGCTTATGCCCAGAATAGAGCAGTGATATTCAGACCTGTTTGAGTTAGCAGAGAAAGAATTTCTTCTCGACATAGAGAGCAATTATATGAATGCCAAGAAATTTGGACCCCATTTCTTGATATATGAGCTCTCAGCATTCTTTATGCAAATAAAATGCCAGACTTCCATTCCACGGGATCTCCACTTTTCTTCTCCCTACCACCCCCACCCCTCAGTCACCACCTTCCCTTTTTTCCTATTTGTGTACGTCTTTTTATTTATTTATTGTTACCCCCATACCAACATCTTATGTCTGTATAATATTGTCTGGTTTTGTATTGTCTGGTTTCACAGCTTTGACAATTTGTAAAGTTGTGTAGTTGCATAATTTTATTGGATATCCTGTGACATGTGCCGTATTTGGTAACATATACAACTGTAAGTTGTTTACCTTTTTGTATTTTTTAGTGTTTGCTTCATTATGAAAATTAAACACACACACAAAAGAAAAAGAAGAAATGTCAAGTAACCCTCAGCTTAGCTCTAATTTAATCAGACAAGGAAAGGTATGTGGTTTAGTGGAAACAAGTCTCAGAAAAGATTTAAGAGTAACAATTACTCCACAACTCACACTGCCTCACCAGTCCAGATTGATAGAATATCCATACACACATGTTTTCTTTGAATTTTTCATTGTTATTTAATTTTTTCTGACAACCCTCTTGAAATTTTTTCTTTGTAAACAACTGAAATTGGAGCAGTGTTGTTTGTTTTGATTGGTGAGGTAGGTCGCACATTATTGTTTCTATTCCTGGATTGGATGAGCATACAGACAGTCCCAACCCAATTGCTTGTGAGTGAGGATTTAAAGTTCAGTTTCCTTCTGTGATTTTGTGAATGTGATTTTGAAATTCACCTTCTCTGAACAAATTTGTCAGGAAAACAGTGGGAAACTCTCCAATGTCTATGGAAGACCAACGCAAAAAGGGTATGAATATGTCTGAAATCAAATCAATTGCAAATGTGGCAAGTAACTTAGGAAACTTTAGCCACCCACTAAGTCACATGCAGCACCACATTGTGACTAAAACTGTTTTGTTAATCAATCAGAAGGCATGTAAATCAGAAACATCTACAGCTTCAACCCAAACAAGCTCACTGAGACCCTGTCTGGATTTGGAAGATAATGTGTGTTTAACAAAAGTATTGGTAAGTGATTAGCAACTCTGTTGGCAAGTGTGTTAGACATGTCAGTTACCATGTTTTGAAACATTACTTAGCACCTACAGTAGATAAAGACATCAATGTTTAAAATGTGTTAGCTTGTCAGAGTCAGTCTTTGTGTCCTCCCTAGCCTAACCTAGGACCCTAGGTTGACCATGACCCACTACCATGTTTTCAAACACTACAATCTTTGTCTGCACTAGATGCTGCTAATTAACACACTTGCTAAACACACCTCATTTGCCTAGCCAAGACAGAGTCTGAGAGTTAGCTTCATACCTAGTTTATGCCCAGGGTGCAGGACTTCTAGTGGTTGAAAGATGGCCTTGAGGGTGGAAGGGCAGGGTAAAGGTGACAGGAACACAAGATGGCTGCAACCTTCTGCCTGAAAATGGTTAGAATCCCTAGTCTCTTATGCCTGGACTCCTAGAATGATCTCATCTCTTTTCTTTTCCCTCTCCCTATGTGCACCCAGCTAGCCAGCTGTCTTGTGTCCCCCTCTTCAGAAGACCTCAGCATGGCCACCTCACAATGCACTGAACTTACTCTCCAGTTTCAGGCACCTGGGTAGATAGGCAATTCAGGAAAGCATATATCGGATACAACTCCGATTCTCCACTGGCACAAAGCTGCCTCATCCTCAGATAAGCTTTATTCTAAAAGTGTCACTTTTGTGCCCATATCCTGCTCCCAACCATCACTAATCCCTTAGGCTGTCTCCCACACTATATCTCTAGTTGATGGTATCCAAACCCTCCAAGGAAACAATGAGTAACAAAGAATTCCTTCTACCAATCAATGGTCGTTCTGATAACCACCTTTAAAACATTTGCTACTCACCCACTCTTGGCCTTACTCAGCTACCTTTAACTGGCTTCTGAGTATTTGTGTTCCCACAAGGTCACATGACTATGCCCCCATTGGCTCCTCTCCTTTCATACAGCCATTGAAAAAAACTCACCAGCCAATCCCGATCAGCAGCAGGCACTTACAGCTGTTTTTGGCTTCTATTTAAGTCAGGGCTCCCTGACAGACACTCAGCACAGAGCAGCTCAGACCCTCTTCTTACAGCAGAAAAAAAAAAAAGCAACCAAGAAATTAAAAATAAATAGATTAAACATTACCCTCATTATTATTTAAGTAGAGAATAAAATCTCTGATGTTAGCAGAAAAGAAAAAGATGCTCTTACTGATAGATTCATTTAATATCAAGAAACTTGAAGGCATAGAAACATGGGCAATACTACTACAGGTAAGGAACATTTTCTCTACTCCCTGCCTTTAATAAAACATGTATTTCTGGTGGTTCCACACATCAAGTCTTCTGCTCCACTATTGCATTAAAGACAAAGGTGTTTTAATCCTCCACCAAGTGTAGCCCTTGAGACTCCCACATTTTTTTCTCTCTCCAAAACTTCTAGTCACATCTTTATGCGGATGTATTTTTTGCATCTACATTTGAGAACAGGCTTCACATGTTGTTCCACCATCATTGCTATTACACAATCTATTGCTAAAGTCCATGTAAGGAGACAAGAGATACAGGAGCAACTGAATATGGGACACCCCTTGCACACATGAAACACACTGCAAGTTGCGAGAGAGGCACAGACATACATAAGCCCCAATTCAGGAAAGTACCCAAGTACGTGCTTAACTTTAAGCATTTGCTTAAGTCCATTTTTCTTCAGGAACCCATTGACTTCAGCCCAGGACTTAAGCACACATTGAAGTGCATTCCTGAATAAGAGCCATCGTGCATTCCAACCAAGATGCACTTGTCCTATGTTGACTGGGGGAGTGGAGGAATATTTTTAAGTGGTACAGAATAAAAACATGTAAAGAACTGTGATTTTAAAGTGATCAAGGGGAGTTTGGCTTGCTTCAAAATAACTAGGAGTGGTAAGTATTTTAGGAGGTATCTAAATAAATCTTTTAAAAGGTCTTTCTCTCTCCTTTTCTTTCTAATTACCTGTCTGGTCTCAACCTTTTGATATCTAAAATAGGTATGCATGGAACTATATTTTACAGTTGCACTGTTCTGGTTGCAAAATAGCTTCTACTTTTTTAGGACATAATTTCATTTTGTTTAGCCAAGAATTCTTTAAAGAAGCTATAAATAATCTTCTTTAAATATTTAGCCATGCATAGAGGATGGACTGGCATTGATGGCTTATTTTAGTACTACAGCAATATGCTTTTTTTTTTAAATTGCATTTTAGCATGTATTAAGTTAATCATTAATACTTTCAATGTGATCCTCAGTATCAGCTTAAAATGAGTCTGTTTTAAAACTTAGATTGTCCCCTCCCATAAGGAAACCTGCAAGAGAAACCAGGCAGGGAGAAAAAATACTCAACATTCTCTTTAATTCTTTGTTCAGAGAGGCAGGATTTTCCCCCTGCCTCCTGGGGAAAAGTGCTATTTAGCCATCAAGCTGTATGGATCTTTGGGAATCGGCCACAGGCCAGGGGAAGATCTGCAAATGACCAATACCGCCTATGCTGTCTCTTGACCTCCGGTCAGCATTACTCCAAGAGTCAGCTCCTCAGTTGATGTAAATTGTTATAGCCCATTACTTTCAATGGAGCTGTGACAACTTACACCAGCTGAAGATCTGCCCCCAACATGCAGGGCCGGCGCAACCCATTAGGCAACCTAGGCGGTCACCTAGGGCACTACAAGTTGGGGGGCCGCGACCACGGCGGTATTTCGGCGGCGGGACCTTATGCCGCCTCTGTGGGAGGCGGCATTTCAGGGCGGGACCTTACGCCGCATACGACGGCAGAAAAGCTGGCGGCGATCCTACCAACACTTTCCTTATGGGCAGCAGCCATTGGATTACCCATTGAAGTGGCTCGTTCCCAGCAGCACTGGCAGTGAGGACTATGAATGCCACTGTAGCCTTCATCTTCCTTACACATGTAGCTCCTGGAATCCCACATAGACATCTACTTCATAGATCCCGAGGCCAGAAGGGACCATTGTGATCATCTAGTCTGACCAGTATAGTACAGGCCATAGAACTTCCCCAAAATAATTCATAGAGCAGAACTTGTGGAAAAACATCCAATCTTGATTTAAAACTGGTCAGTGATGGAGAATCCACCACGAACCTTGGTAAATAGTTCCAATGGTTAATTACTTTCACATTAAAAATGTATGCCTTATCTGCAGTCTGAATTTGTCTAGCTTCAACTTCCAGCCATTTGATCGTGTGATACCTTTTCTCTGATAGATTGAAAAGCCCATTATTAAATATTTGTTCCCCATGTAGATACTTAGAGATTGTAATCAAGTCACCCATGTTCTCTATTAACATAAATAGAGCTCCTTCAGTTTGTCACTAGAAGGCATGTTTTCTAATCCTTTAATCATTCTCATGGTTCTTCTTCTTTATCAACATCCTTCTTGAATTGTGGACACCATAACTGGACACGGTATTCCAGCAGCAGTTACACCAGTGCCAAATATAGAGATTATGTTATCTCTTTACTCCTACTTGAGATTCCTGTTTATGCACCCCAGGATTGCATTAGCTCTTTTGGGCAGAGCGTCACAATGGGAGCTCACATTCAGCTGATTATCTACCAGGACCCCCAAATCTTTTTGTGAGTCACTGCTTCCCAGGATAGAGTCCATCCCATCCTGGAAGTATGGCCTACATTCTTTGTTCCTAGATATATACATCTATATTTAGCCACACCTATTTAGAACACCTATTGTTTGCTTGTGCCCACTTTACCAAGTAATCCAGATCACTCTGAATTAGTAACCTGTCCTCTTCATTATTTACCACTCCCCCAATTTGTGTGTCACCTGAAAACTTTATCATGGATGATTTAATGGTTACTCAGTTACGGTGGACACCCATACTAATTTTAGGTACAAGATGGAATAAGAGCCCTCCTTCAGCCTTGGCACACTAAAAACATCTGGTGAACAAGAGGTTATATGCATGGTTGCTGTTACTCACTTTGTTTGTATACATAGTTGCTCTTTGAACATGATCATGCATTTTCTTTGTTAATTGAACATTTGCAAAAACAACTGTTTGCAATCCAGATGAGCTGTTGGGTTGGTTCTGGGCAGTTTACCAAGGAAGTTGCATTTTAAAGCCAACTTAAAGATAAATAATAAGTTTTGTTTTTTAATTAAAGAAAATGTAAGGACAAATTTAAGTTTAAAAACAGGAAGAGATGTCTCCAGTCTCCCAAACTGGCTTCCTGGGTGAGGCAGTGGACAGTTTACACCACAGGAACAGACACAAACCCAAGAGCGCAGGCTGCAAGAGCTGGCTAGACCCTGACCCAAAGTACTGTTAGGAGACTTGCTGTCCAAATGAGATGGCCAAGGCCTGAAAAGACAGATGCTGGTGGGAACAGGAATTGCACAGGGTGACGGAAGGAATGTCACCTGGGTAACCACATGGTTAAATCCACAGAACCATGGGCCAGAGACCAATCATGTCTATCTGCTGCAGCAAGACATTTTGCCTTAGTTCTCAGTGCCTTACTCCTGTTAAGTTTTGAAATAAAATTGCAGCCATTAAGACATTTATCCTTAGCAGAAACAACAAGGAGTCTGGTGGCACCTTAAAGACTAACAGATTTATTTGGGCATAAGCTTTCGTGAGTAAAAACCTCACTTCTTCGGATGCATAGAGTGAAAGTTACAGATGCAGGCATTATATACAGACACATGGAGAGCAGGGAGTTACTTCACAAGTGGAGAACCAGTGTTGACAGGGCCAATTCAATCAGGGTGGATGTAGTCCACCTCCTCGGGAGTGGACTACATCCACCCTGATTGAATTGGCCCTGTCAACACTGGTTCTCCACTTGTGAAGTAACTCCCTGCTCTCCATGTGTCTGTATATAATGCCTGCATCTGTAACTTTCACTCTATGCATCCGAAGAAGTGAGGTTTTTACTCACGAAAGCTTATGCCCAAATAAATCTGTTAGTCTTTAAGGTGCCACCAGACTCCTTGTTGTTTTTGTAGATACAGACTAACACGGCTACCCCCTGATACTTGACATCCTTAGCAGCTATCTTCTCTGGGCATTTCCATGACAATTAAAATATTATTTGAATATATAAAAGAACTTGGGACTTTGTAACCATAGTCTGGGGTCTATGCTCCTCTCCCTATGTGCATGTAATTGCCACTGAAATTAATGGGTGTTTGCTACACAAAGAGGGAAGAGAATAGACTGTGTCTCTATGCAATAGTGAAGGATTTCAAAGAACCACCTCTTTCCACATTTTATTTTAAATGAATAAATCAACAAAAAACCAAAATTCACACCTTTGTTTTTACTTGAAAAGTTTAATTTTACAAAATACCATTTTCCATGAAAGAAACTTCCCTGCAATGTACAGGAACACAGCATTCTGTTTTAGAGATCTGTACAGTAAGATATCAGAGGTTTAATAGAAGGAAAAAAACCTGAATTTTAGCAGGTACCTACAACAATGTGGATACAAGAGTGTCTTAAAATGCTAAAGCAAGTAATGAAACATAATTGTTGAATCAATTTGAAATTTGAAAAGTTTCTTTAAAAAACTGTCCAGATGGTAAGCAGGACATCACAGCTGATACAAAACTACCTGTATATTTAGGTTTAAACATAAAACCAATGGCATATGAAGAGAAATCTTTGAAAAGTAATTCCAAGTGCTGTTATAAGGCAAACATATACAAAGGTGCTGACCGCATACAGGGAAATTGACAAAATAAACTGAATATTGACGTATTCAAACGTTTACTTTTTTTTTTTTTTAAATATCACCAATAGAGGTCTATTAAGATAAACAATGCCAAATTAACATAAGATACCTTTTTACTAACTAGGTGTAATGCACATAGTTTTACATAATCTCAACAAATGTGAAACTAAGCGTTAATATTCAAACTTTCATTGTGTAGGCAGCAGGGCCTAGTTTGTCTGTTGCATTCTGGCAGCTTTGAATTTTGAAATCCTCTTTGTAGTTTCTTCTGATGCCTCAGACAGAACTTCCTCTGATTTTCGCTCTGGAATGGTAGGCAGGACAGGGTGAGCAATGCTTGGGTGTGGTATTAAGGGAGACAAAGGCTCTTTTTCTATAACAGTTCCAGAAAAAGCCTACAAGAGAAAAGAAAACTCAGAATGAGCTAATAAAATGCAGATGTGAAGCTTTGCCCATAAGGTCATTACCCTATTTTAGCCTTATTAGGATTGTTATTTCTTTTAATCAAAAGTAAAGAAATATCTTTAAATCAATGGAAGTTCCTTGAATAAGTAACCAAATTGTAATTAACCTCAAAATATAGCTTGTTCAAAGAAATCTGAATGAAAGATAGCGTTTTAAAAGTACTACTTAATCACATTCCTAACTGCATAAATGATCTGAAAAAATTGCTTCCCACTGATACATGTTCAAGAAAATAAAATAGATGATGCAACAGGCAATTTCATCTTGGATAACAAATGGGAAAAACTTGCAGATTTTTAGGCCTGTCAGCATTTCCCATCATATGTCATATTTTCATGGCTTAATATCTTGGCCTTTTCTAATTGCATCAAGATGGCACCTGGAATACAAATTTACCTATATTTTGTTGGTTATTTTTTTTTTCTTTCTTACCAAAAATGATCAAAAATTGGTCAAGGCAGTTTATACTTAAGAGAACAACAAGACTTCCAATTCTTTTCTTCCTTTATAAATTCTAACTAAAACCATATGTGCTTAATATTTTAAAATTACAATTTCCATTATAGCTGTTTTGCTATATTAAGAAAAAGAAACAGCTCAGATATTTACAATTTGAAAAGCAGCTAGGAAGAAACTCTTTTTCATAAATGCTTTTAGTATCAGCCAGGGGTTTACAGTATGCATAACACTGTGCGTATGCAATATAAAATACTACATTTTTTAAAAGTCACATTATGTGCCAAAAATTAAAAATGGTTCAGGGCATTTCAGAAAAATGGTACACTAATTTACACCAAGATTTGATCATTATATTGGGCGGGAGGGAACAGATACCAGATTTATTATACCTGCTTTTTTAAGAGTTACTCTGTTGCCAAGAAAAAAAAACAGCAAAACAAAATAGTCACTCTTCTTGCAGGACCTGCAAAAAAGCAAGGTTTTTTGTGCTGTACTCGAACAGCTAAACTAAGCCCAAAGCTGTGCCTGTTCTGCTGATTTGTTCAATAACACCAGTGTCATTTTTATAAAAAGGTAAATTAAATACAGCTACTGATGTTCTGCTGCATTAGGAAAAAAGAAAAAATCAGTACATGGCGAATGTTGCCAGAAAAATAATATACTTCAAACCACCATAAAAACAACTGAAAGCAAAACAACAATATATTTGTTTAAAAAGTGAATGTCCCTTTAGCTCTGACTGGAGCATTTTGCTCAGTGTGATATAATTACTTTAAAAATACAGTGATACTGCAGATAATCATGCCCTATGCAGAGAATGGATTGATATACAAATGATTTGTTATTGTTGTACAGTGACCAAAAGTGTACTAGATGCTTAACATACAGAAGATACAGTCTCCGCCCCAAAGAGATTACGATCTATAGTGCTAACCCTGTAAAAGAATCCATGCCAGCAGATCCTTATGTCCCCACTGAATATCTTTAAAGTCAATGGGACTCCATGCAGTCATAAGGGCTGCCACATGGATCCCTCAGCAGCATTAGGGTCTAAAGAAATATAACAAAAGTGGATATAAAGAAAAAGAAAAGGGGCATGAGGTTTTCAACAACAGGACCATGTGGCTGTTTACCGAGTAAAGCAAGCAATAGGTCTTCTATGAGTCTACTTTTTCTTAAAAATAACTATCTTTCTAGAAAAAACCATTTCCCTTTGAAGATACCTTCTGTCTACAGAACTTCTGAAAATTCAATGTAACCTAACTTTTAAAAAATTACTGTAATTTTCCATAACAAAAACAGAGATAAAATATTAATCCCATGCATGGCATAGCAGCAGCCACATCTCATTTCTGAACATTCTCAATGGTTTTCGCAGCTACTCATCAAGCACATGCACTAGTGACACAATCTCTTTCATTTATGATAAGAAATTACCCAAGACTTTCCAAAGACTTGGAAATATATTTGGTTCGGCTCTTCGACGGCATCTTGTGCTCTATGTCTGCTGGACAACTTCCTCCCTCCTCCTGTCATAGGACTTTGTAAACACTCTGAGCCCACTGACACCATTTATTTTAAAATATAAAATAAGCCCTGAAGATTCTCCAGAATCAATGTGTTAGCATAGTAAGAGCCTACGGTATACACAAAATCGCTTTCCCTCCCTCAGATTAGCAATTAGCAAGTGGGAATCTTGCATGATCCAGGACTTTGTTACCCTGTGGTGCACCTTAGAATTTACATTATGGGGAAGTCCCAGGGTGTCACTAAATTTGAAAGCCATGAAGTCAATGTGCTCAGTGGAAGGGATACTGTCTACTGCTACACAAACGTGGCAAATAGTCAGCTCAGCTGGTTATCCCACAATGAGAGGAAAAGGGTAAGTGCAGGGAGAAGAACAGGCCTCCTGGCAATCTCTCCCCGATGAGAGAGGTAGGGAGAGCTGGAAAATTAGTTAAAAAGAAATTAAATAAACCGATGGTAGAGGCAACTACACTATCCAGCATTTTCCTTTTTATCCATGCCAACAATCAATAATTAATCAAAAAATGTACCTCAAATGTCCCTGATAAGGTTGAAAGTTTTTTTGGAAGATGCTCCTGCCCCTCCTCCTCTTCC
Source organism: Malaclemys terrapin pileata (assembly GCF_027887155.1). NCBI lineage: Eukaryota > Metazoa > Chordata > Testudines > Emydidae > Malaclemys > Malaclemys terrapin. The sequence continues at coordinate 22,777,392 of NC_071518.1, forward strand.
TCCTCCAAGATCCCTTCACTGTTGTCACTGTAAGTAGCTTCATCATAGCTAATACTCCTCAGAACTCCTCGTCTGTCATCAAACTCAGCAGCACTGCTCTCACTGGTATCACTACAAACACTATTCTCTCTGCTTCGAGACTTCAAAATTGATTTACGAGGGACATATTCTCCATTCACAACATCAACAAAGACTCTATAAAGGAAAATGTTAGCTTTAATAAACTATTTCAGGATCAGATGACAAATTTACAGTGATCTCACTTTGTCTTTTGTACAAATTAATTACGATTTGCATTTTTAACTTTTCAACTGCTGTATTACAATACTGTACCTTTAAAAGATACAATAAAGCATTTTCTTTACTAATGAACATGGAGTAATTCTGCAACCCAAACACTGTCATGCCTCTATTAAAGGATTAGCTGGTATACTCCCCTTTCTGAAGAATGTGTATAGCTCTTAGACACTTGACAGAACAGCTTGATTTGCAAAATGTAAAGAAAAATTATAGTCGCAAGATGATTTTGAGGTTTTTATTTCTAGACACCAAATAGAATGTTGTGATAACAGAAGGTTTTCTACTGTGAAATCATTTTCAGATGTAGAATATAAAAACAAGTGCTTGAAACGTTTACTTGCACAGAATAAGGAAGTTTTCCCAGGCAAGTGCCATAATTTTCTGCAGAATCTACACTTTCCCTAAAAATAAAATAAGTTTTTAGTTCATAGGGTTCTGAAGAAACTTTCCAAACATGAACAGTGTGAACTGTCACAGAATCCTCTTCCCGAGTCTACAGATACTGTTCCCATCCCTCTGTTGCTGCTCATAGCTTTCCCAAACTGTAATGATAATTGACCAGCGTCTGTTAATTTCCACTGCTGCTCTTCGAAACCCTATGGGTAGCTATAAAACCAACGGGAATCAGGTCAATTTAGTACTGCTCCAGCTTGCCAGAGGAAGAGGTGGGTACTAGAACTATTCACTAGGGAGGAGAATTCAAAAACAGGTGAGGTACATTAGGAGACACCTCAACAATACTCCTCACAGTAGCTGGGGGATCTGGGAACGAGTAGTGAGCTATGGGGTTTAATAGTGCAGCACTGAAATCAATGAAAGCTTTGCCACTGACTTAACTGAGAGCAGAAGCAGGCTCATAGAGGAAAACGTACAACAACTCCCTTTCAACAGATATAAAGTGGGATTTTTTGTTTGTTTCTTAAGGGTTTCACATTTTCTACTCACTTACTAGCCTAAGACTACAAAATATACAGATCCTGATCAGGGTTCAAAGACAGCACCATGAATCCCTAAACCTTCTCTTGTCCCAGCAGTTGTACAGCTGTGACTAGGGAGTGGGCTAGTGAAAAGTTCACCTCGGTGTTACTTCTGAACAGATTTTCAAAGGTATTTAGGCACTTGAAGACATAGATAGGTGCCTAATAAGTACCTAGAGGCTTTTGAAAATTCTAACTCTTACTGATCGCAATAGAATCTAGGTGTTTTTGAAAACCCAATAGGTGCCTGTCTGCATCTTTAGACACCCAAATACCTTTAAAAATCTGGCTCATGTCTCAATCTTACTTTTGTCCTTTATGCACTCCTTTAGCTATCGGAGGTCTGGTCAATTTTTCTTGCCCTTTGAAGGAGGGGGAGGAATGAATGGATAGGGAGTAAACAGATACGGTGTGTGTCTGTGAGCAGATGGGGAAGAGAAAGACTGGAATTAAAAGCTGGAAAAGATGGAAAAGGAGAAAGAGAAATTTCATAGGGAGGGAAGAAATGAGGAAGAGAATATTCAGAGAGGAGGACAAAGCATATGCTGAAAGGAATGTGCTTGGCTGGAGGGAGAAAGTAAGAAAAGAGGAAGGAGACAACAACAACTTAGCCAAATACCTCAAGGGAAAGAAACAATGGAGTGAAGCTAGAAAGAGAAAGAAGGCATAATGTGATGGACATGATCAGTTATATTTAAAAAATATTTAAAAGGAAGTTGATTGACAATGTGTTTAAACAATTTGCAATGAGACATTTATTTCCTTTAAGTTGCAGAAGATATGGCATGAAGCAGTGGGGTAAATTTTAAAAGCACTGCTAAAAGGAATTATGTTCGACTCTTAGTTTGAGAAAATGCAACTCTCAGCAAAGCAGCATGCAATAGCTATGAAGTGTGGCAGTTTAAACGTGTGACAACCATGCAGGAGACACAAGTGTTCACTTCTTAAAATGTACACCCAGTTCCAAATGCTTCTTTTGGGAGACACTGTGCAGCTCCATATTTGGGTAAGATTTCAAAGTTGCTGCAGGATGCTTCAAAGAGGACACGCTAGAACACAAAAGAAGGCCTTACTTTTCAAGCGTGCTATGGGAAAAGCAGGGCAGCTATCACTATACATTACATACCGGTAAATGTCTGCTGGTGTTTTTATGTTAGGCAGTTCTGGAACCAAGTGTCCATTGCCATTGCTATTCTTCCTTTTACGTTTGGCCTCCTCTTTCTTTTCACTAAATTTCAAAGTAGTATTTTTTCCTGTGTTTATTCTTACCTGAAAATTAAAACACAAATTGGTCTAGAGTATAAAAATCAAGCAATCACGAGGGCATGGATCAAGTCAGTTCATGAATTCTTCATATCCAAGCAGCTGAGAGACTACAGCTAAACAACAAAATGTATTGACAGTGACATTCTCAGTGCTCACTGTCTCGATATTATGTGCAAAATTCATGTGCATTAGCACTTAGTGTCAAGAAATAGCTTCTTGCACCAGGATTGGGTAAGAATAAACAACCTGATTATACATCAAACCATACATTCTAAACCATTAATTCTGACCAAGAGCTTAGTTTCCCCTGAATGCAATGTCTGCCTTGAATGTAAAAGGCATTTTTAGAACACCTGGACCAGGGATGCTACCTTTTAGAAATGTGTGACATGGCACTGGTAGTATGAAAACTTGAATCTCTCTTTTTGGTATCATTTTAGAGAATTCATGACTGAATTGGGGGGTTTCAAAACACAGAGCAGCAAAAGAAACCTTCTGAAATAAAAAGCCAAATTAAACTTTGTCTATAGTCAGGGTCCTAAATACAAGACTAGCCATGGATCTTACTGTCAAAGTTTCACATGAATGTTTGACAAAACACCTTGAATTCTGCGATAGCTTTTACATTTTACAATATTGCATGTCTAAAATAAATATAAAATGCATTTTCATAAAAGAAAAAAAAAAAGATTCTAGGGCTGTAAGTAGCACAAACAGTTAGAATTCTCCTGAAGTAACATTTTAGATGTGCTATTAGAAGTATAATCTATGGTTAGATTCCAACGACAGATAAATTGGTTACTACTACTGTTTCTGTCAGATGAAAAAATCCTAGATATTAAAGATGGAAGAGATCTATTAGGACATCTAGTGCACTCCCTCACTCCCACCCCCAACCCCATCAAAGCAGTATATCTACTAGTGTTTTGTCCATTACTGTTTAAATTCCCAAGGGATGGGATCTTTCACCATTTTCCTTGAGAAATTGTTCCCAATTATAATGTAGACATATTTCTGACTTATTTCTTCATAAGAGTCTTCTTTTCACACTTGCTTTAGCGTTTAACTTCAGCTCTGGCAGGCTGGATGACTCCCTCAAGAATACATCGCTGCTGCCTCTTCATTTGACTATAGGAGTTGCTCTAGATAACACATCACTCTCTCCCCATAGGATAAGGATGCTGCTTTTGTTGTGGTCCCTGCCTCTTTAAACCTAGTAAACAAGGAATTGGCTTCAGCTCTGAACTCTGACACCATCTTACCTATGTGAGGTAGGTCTTTTTTTTGACTCATTAAAGCAATGGTATACTTTATTGTCCAGCACTTTGGGGTACACTATTTTAAATAAAGCATGTAGTATATATACTATCTACATTATATGGAGATAGATACATAAAAAGTAATAGTACAAACCCTTTTAGGTTCAACAGTATGAGAGAAAAATATAGTTGGTACAAAATGATCAACTCCTAAATCGTCTTCATCATCACTGTGATAATGACTTGGGCCATTAACTTGGCCACTGAACAATTCTGAAGTTGTTACTTCTTTCTGTACATTGTCCTGAGTAGTAGAGTCTTCCACTCTGTGTACCACATTCAGATCTGTCTTATCTTCTTTCTCCTCTTCAGAGGAAGTTGTATCTTCTCCATTTGCCTCAATTGTATCAGGTGTCCTATAAATTGCAAAAAATACTTAAGGAAAGAAAACTAATCAACACATCATAGCCTAACAAGATAACTTACCGAATAACATATGAAACCACTGAATAATTTCCTTTACCTATGAGATGAGATTTTCTGGAAGAGGTTAGGGAAGAACAATATCATGCATGATATAGTTTTTTTTAAGGGTCAGACTGTGGAGCCCTTACTCATAATGGAACCACTTCAATAAGGAAATGCTTATCAATGCAAACAAGAGAGCCACAATCTGGTCCTAAGTCATAATTTTTGCTTTAGGACCAAAACAGCTCTAAGGATTGTCATTCACAATTAAAAGAGTTGTTTACTCAGGAATTGTACACAACAGGTCAGAAATATGAAAGGTCCAACTATAATACTAGCTTACCCATCTTGTACACTTTGGGCCAGAGTCTCTCTTGCAACCAAGCTCTAATCAATGCAAGAGACAGATGAGGGTGTCAGGGAGCTGGTTACAGCTCCATGATCAAGGGCCTTTCTGCAGTAGCCCCAGGGCCAGTGAAAGCAGCTAGAGAGCTGTTCTAACTCACACCCTGGCATAGGGTCTCAAATGGCCCCTATGCCATTGGAGGATGGGAGTAGTGGAACTCTACTCTGCAATGCTCCAACCTCCTTTCCATGTTGTGCCCTCTGACGGGCATGGGAGGGAGGCAGCAGTCACAGGAGCTGCCTCTGCCATTGGGTAGTTTCCCTATGTCAGGAGAATGAGGGGATTCCTTCCTGGACATTTACAGACAGATTCCAGCTCCTCTGAACCACTCAGGGGCTGGATTCCAGTAGAAAATCTGGCCCTTTACATTCCAACCTTCTTCACCCTACCCTCATAATTAGAGTCCAAGTTAATTCTTTTAGTTCTCTCTAGCTATCTGGGTTTTTATAGGCTCCAAACTCCTCACAAACATTAGTTAGTTTACTCTCACATTATACCCTTGAGGTAAGGAAGTTTTATCGTCCCCATTTCACAGATGGGGAACTGAGGTATACAGAAATTAAATGTATCCCGATCACACAGAAAGTCTGTGGTAGTCAGGCTCTGTAAACAGATCTTCCTCTATTATGAGCAGCTTATTTTAAGTTTCACATTTTATTTATTTTTGTGAATTTTAAGGTATTAAAAAGTATCCAGAGTTCTGAATGGATGTTTTTAGGATTTTCTCAGTTTATAATGGAAACAAAATCAACAACCATACACTTTTCAACATGCAGCAATGCTCCTCAACCATCACTGATTTAAGCAAATCAACTGCAAAAAGCACCTATTTGTTCATACTAGTAAGGACTTTAATTACATCTTTCAGCCCAAACCTGCAACAGTAATATACCTGTCAAATTCACCCAGCATCTCTTCTCGTCTCTCAAGTTCTTCCAATCGGGCCCACAGTTCCTCCTCAGATTGGGAACAGCCCTTGGACTTTGAATCCATCCCATTTTCTAGAAAATGTACCTCAAAAACATCTGACACCTTTGGCTTTGAATGAGGCTTGTGAGCAGTTCTACGTTTTCCTGTGCAAAATAAATAAAAGGAATTTAGCCAAAACATTTTCTATTTCAAATTACTGTTGAATTGTTTAAGTAATACTGTCAGTGAACCAGAACATTGTCACAGGATAATGCTAAGGCAAAACACTGATCCTGTGACACTTCTATTACAGTGGTTTGGTACCTCTCAGTTGATTTAATCATTTATTCTAGTAGTGCACTAGTGTGACAGTTGCTCACTGTGCCATTAATTGGGGAAACAAACCTACTTTGGCTCACTTGGGACCAACTATCAATACAAGTAGATGTTTTTTAAATTTATGAAGTACATCAATGTTACCTAAAAATTAGAGATGGTTTACAGGACAAACTGGGAAATATAGCAGGAGCCCATGGTATCTGCACATCCCTTTGGTAACTAACAATTCACTTCACTCCACAACAAAAGCCATTTTTAGCTTTAAAATCTTAGTTTTGTAATAACAAAAATAAAACCTTTAATGCTTCAGAAGTGGCTAGAGAAATTTGCTCTTAAGCAACCACAGGCAGTCACTGTGGTCATTTAAATGTTTCATTATCTATTCAAATGGTAAACACATTTGTTTCCAGACTCATAGACTTGAAGGCCAGAAGGGACCATCATGATCATCTAGTCTGACTTCCTGCACATGGCAGGCCACAGAACCTCACCCACTCACTGCTGCAATAGGTCCATAGCCCCTGGCTGAGTTACTGAAGTCCTCAAAACTTGATTCAAAGTCTCCAAGTTACAGAAAATCCACCTTTTGCTTTAGTTAAAACCAGCAAGGGACCCATGCCCCATGCTGTCCAGGGGGGCATGGGTCCTTCCTGACCTCATATATGGTGACCAGTTAGACCCTGAGCATGTGGATGAGACCCACCAGCCAGATATCTAGGCAAGAATTCTCTGTAACTCAAGAGCTCTCCCCATCTAGCATCCTATTTCTAGCCATTAGAGAGATCTGCTAATAGCAGACATGGATGGGCCATATGCCATTGTCGGCAATTTCATCGTACCATCCCCTCCATAAACTAGGGTTTTTTAAACAAGTAAAGTTTTTTGCTCCCACTGCTCCTCTTGGAAAACTATTCCAGAACTTCATTCTTCTGATGGTCAGAAACCTTCATCTAATTTCAAGCCTAAACTTGTTGATAGCCAGTTTATATCCATTTGTTCTTGTGTCAACACTGGCGCTTAACTGAAATCATCTCTCCCCTCGGCCTGTTTTGTTAGGCTGAACAAGCCAAGCTCCGTAAGCCTCCCCTCATAGGATAGGCTCTCCATTCCTCTGATCATCTTAGTAGCCCTTCTCTGCACCCACTCCAGTTTGAATTCATCTTTCTTAAAGATAGTAGCCCTTCTTTGCACACACTATTCCAGATGAGGTCTGACCAGTGACTTGTACATTGGTAATAAAACTTCCCTACTGCAACTGGAAATACCTTGCCTAATGCATCCTAGGATTGTCTTTCTCCTCCTCTGTTGCTTCAAAGTGTTAAGTCCCCAGCTTATAGCAACAACTCTTGTTGTTAGTCCCTCTTTGCAATATTAAATGTCACCCTATTTCTATTATTCCAGTTGTCAAGATTGTCCAAATCTTTTTATGTGATTCTAGTCCTCCTCCATATTGGCAGTATCTCCCAATTTTATGCCAGCCAACAATTTTTTTCAGCGCACTCTCACTTTCTGTGCAAAGGTCATTGTTGAAAATGTTAAATAAAATTGGTCTTAAGACTGATTCTTGAGGAACTCCACTAGTAACCTCCCTCCAGCTTGAGAGTTCACCTTCCAGTATGACCCACTGTAGTCTCCCCTTTAATCAGTTCCTTACCCACCTTTCAATTCCTGTATTAATCCCCATCTCCTCCAATTTAACTAAATATCCCGTTTGGAACTGTATCAAAATATTTTACTGAAATCCAGATAGAATAGATCTACTGCATTTCTTTTGTCTAGAAAATCAGTTATCTTCTCAAAGAAAGAGATCAGGTAGGTTGGCATGATCTACCTTTTCTAAAACTATGTTGTATTTCATACCAATTACTGTTTAGCTCCATGTCTTTACTCTCTCTCCTTCAAATTTTGTTTTAAGACCTTGCATGCAACGGAGGTCAAACTTGCAGGCCTGTAGTTTTCCAGATCACTTTGTTCCTGTCTTAAATATAGGTACTATACTTGAAATTCTCCAGTCATAGGGTACAAGCTTTGAGTTTATGGATTCATTA